>NC_142145.1:33299242-33450757 GCF_024610735.1 Ursus americanus
CCACAATTAATGAAACAGGTCCATTTACCAAGGGTCCATTGACATGACATGAGAAGAGTCAGAGCTAGCCCATTATGAGGTTGTGAGGAACTAGTAGTACTCTTCATGTTTTTACCTTCTTTTTGTAGTCTTTTTGGGACCTCTTATTTTGAGGCCCTCTAACTTTCTCCCCCCTCAGCCAATTCCAGCATAAAGAATAAAATGTTAATAAATCCTTCCACGCAGATGTGTGATTCAGTGTGAATACTCATTACTGCCCAAACTTCAATATTTATATTTTAAAAGAGGGTTTTTAAATAGCCAGTTCTTAACTCATAGTGTCCTTCTTACAAGGGTAGGGAACTACACAAACATGCCCCTTTATCTACCTGTCCGGTACAACAGAAGTTGGTGGTCATCCCTCTGTCCTACTCTAATAAAAAAAGTCTCTTTTTTTCCTGCAGAGAAACCATTCCTCGTGGCATGTTTGAAGACAAAAATATCAACCCTGCCCCCTCACTATCAGCCATGGCCTCGTGTGACCCAGGCTAGCCAATCAGAGTATTTGGTCTTCCTAGGCACAGAGATTGGTTGGAGTTTAGCACATCACATAAGTCAGATCACTCAAAGTTCTTCCTATGACTTTTTTTTTTCCCCAAACCTGTTGTGGTAGGCAGAATAATGACCCCCCAAATATATCCATATCCCAATCTCCAGAACCTGTGAATATGTTACTTTACATGGCAAAAGGGACTTTGCATGTGGAATTAAGTTGAAAGTCTTGAGATGGGAAGATTATGGGGGATTATATGGGTGGGTCTAATGTAATCATAAGCATTCTTATAAGTGAAAGAGGAAGGAAGAAGGGTTAGAGAAGATGTGACAAGAACAACACAGAGTGATACAATTGCGAGCCAATGGATGCAGGCAGCCTCTAGAAGCAGGAAAAAGAAGAAAGTCCTGAGAATCTTCAGAAAGGAATGGAGCCCTGTTTACACCTCAGTTTTAGCCCCATGGGACCTATTAGATGTGTGACCCCCAGAACTATAAGATAATAAATTTGTGGTGTTTTAAGTCATCAAGTTCACAGTAATTTGTTACAGCAACAATAGGAAACTAATACCTCTTTCCAGGAAGGTGCTGTTAGCTAGGATCTTGATGTTCTGAAAACCATCTTGTCTGTGGTATGGAAAGACACTATAAAAAATACTGGAGAAAGAGCCATGGGTCCCTGATGATGCTATTGGAGCTGCTTGGTCAGCTTGTATTAAACAACACCATACTGTGCTTGCCGGTTGTGTGAGGCAGCACATTCTTCACAAAACTGGCTGGTGCTGGTTTGAGTTGGATTTCTGTCACTAGAAACTGAAGGTGTTGGTTAGTATACCTCCTTAATATCTTTGTAGCAAGTGAAAAGTGCAACTTAGACAAGACTTTCTATTAGTTCATAGTGTTGCAAAATTCCATCTCTGTATGCAGGTTGATATAGTTGGATTAAATCAGCAAATCGTATTTGTATTTATTGCAATTCTTATATTCTTGCTGTTCTCTTCAGAACTGCTTGGAATGTTTCATAATGTAGGGTGAAGACTGGGTACCATGTTCAAGTGGAAGTAATGACGTTCCATTTAACATCAATGCAGAAACTATATTTATATAAAGACATTTTAGGTATCTGAAATTGAACCATTATGACATCTTCCCATTCTGAGAAGATACGTAGCCATTTTGACCAGCAACATTATTTTGTCTAAGCTGTATGCAGTAGGCATTAATCAGAGAAGCCAGGTTGGAAACCATGAATACAAGACATGTCAAGCCTCCTAAATGTTGAAGGAAGGGAATTTAACATAAATACAGCCTGAAATAGCAAAGTGAAATTGTTTTATCTGTGGAAGGATTTCCATATGAAGGTTAAGGGTTTTTTTTGCAGATAGGGAGACCAAGTAATCGGGACACTGGACTTCGAGCCTGGTGACACCCAGAGGAGGATGGTAGCACAGGTCTTTCTTCACAATCTGGAAAAAAGTGGAGTTATCTACAGGGTCTGATTCAGGGGTACTTTTCTTGCCATATGGCAGGGTAAACAGAGTAAGTTTAGTTAAAGTCAATTGTATTTGTAATATCTAGGCTTTTAGATGGGAATCAAGGGGCCCCAGATGTAGGAAAGTGGGAAATAGTCTATTGGGAACCCAGTTGCGTAGACCATTATTGCTCTTCTAAATATTTCTCCTCTTTTATGTGTGTTGCCATTAAAAGTGGACTTATTTGGCAATGGGCTATTCCATAATTATTTCTTATAAGGGAAATGCCTTTTAACATATGGATAATCATTCATTTGTTAGCATATATTTGCTTATAGGTTTTCCTCTAGAGCAGAGGTTTTGACAGAATTTGGAGAAATCATTCATTCAAGCAACATTTACTGAGTGGTTGTTACGAGCCAGGCTCTTTGTTTTGTGCTGGGAATACAAACAAGAATCAAAGCAAATATGGTTCCTTCCCTTAGGATTTCATGATCTAATGTGAGGGTGGCAAGAAGCTTTAATCTGCAAAATTAGGCTGAAAAGGTTATAGACACATGTTTTCTTATTTTCCAGTTTTACCAAATACAGCCCCACTGTATCTCATCTGTTCTTGGAAATTCCACCCCAGTCCTTCTTGCCACTTTCTAGAACACTTTCGTCACTTTGTATATAGCACCATCACTCTACAGTCCATACACACATTTTACAATAGAAATGTAAATGATAATTTTGTTTCTTTTCCTTTGATTTATTGATAATCTAGAAAGATGAAGCTATCACAGAAATTCAAATCTATGAGTTCCCTAACTATCAGTTCAGAGCCCTTTCACTACATCATGGCTGTGCAAACCAACCATACCTTCACCCAATCATAGGGTACATGGATTTCAAATACATGGGCTGTTCTCCAACTTCTACTGAATACAGCTCAAATAACATGGCCTGGCATCCTGGGCTTTCTACAAACTTGGCTTAACTCCTTCTGCAGGATTGTTCCATCACTCAAGTACTAAAATTTTATGGCCATAATTTCCAGGATACTGTCTGTACTTTCCTACTTCCATGCCTTTGCTCATGCCTTTCTCTTCACCACAATTTCCTGCCACTTCCATCTTCCTGTAGTGACTTACTAGTAAAACTTCAGTGCCTCCTCAAGTCTTTCCCAATCCCACTGGCCAGAAATTTTCTGTAGCAACTTTACTGAACTTTGCTTGCAGTACTCAGGTGGTTCTCTTTGCATTACACCTTCTTTCACAGGTATTTTGTCACTGTCTTATCTCTTCTCATAGAAGGCGGAGATTCTAACATATATCTGGGATCCTGCAGTTTCTAGCACATTAAATGCAAGGCATCATAAATATCTGATAAATGACCAAATGAATTGAATTGAGTGTAGATTATTGGAAGGATGGGGAGACCAAATCAAAGCAATGTAATCACACAACTTAGCACATCTGGGGTAGGCTGGCTAGGGCAAAGAGTGGAGAATCTAAAAGGAGCCTCAGGGGAACTGGTTAAGAGACTTGCACAGGTATTCTGAGTTTAAGGAGAGAAAAATATACTCTTTCTGGTAGAATTGGGACAAAAAGCAAATGAGTCAATTGTAAAGGCATTTCTATCGAAGACATGGTGCATTGTGAGAGAGGAAGAAAGAGATTTTTACTTGGGAGACTGAACATGGTAATTCCATAGACAAAATGTGCAGATGTCACCTATCAACCTGTTAGGTGCTGCCTTTCTTGTTGATATAAGGTCTGAGCATTTTTTTTCATAATTGCACACGTCTGTTACTTCGCTGAAAGTTTTGGAAATTCTCTGGGGAACAGATATCTGGTATCTAAGCTGTTGTCCCCAAGAGCGCTCATGCTCTGTTTGGTTGCCTCTGCGCTATCTAAGACGAAGAAGAGAAAGTAGAGTAGGCAGAGTCCCAGGACCATCAACAGCCTCCCAGCCACTCCACCTGGACTGATTTTGACTACTGTAGTTACCATAAGACTTGAATAAAAGTTTTCTGCTGTTTAAAATTATCTTAACACCTTTGCTCTAGAGCAGGGATAAGAAAACTGTGGCCCATGACCTAAGAACAGCTTTTATCTTTTTGAGGGTATAGTTTCAAAAAAAGTAAAAGAAAAAAAAAAAAAAAGGAGAACTGTATGCAACAAATTCCACACCTGGCCCACAAAGCCTAAAACATTCACAATTTGGTACGTTGAAAAATAAGTTTTCCTAGTGTAAGTACTTAATAATTTTTCTAACCTTTTATCTAGTCTGTTATCGTTGTTGATATTTGATGGCATTATTTCTCCATACCACTTAGGCTCATTACTGTCCTTCTTGACCTACATTGGCCAACTAGAATCCTTGAGCCCTGTGTTTATAGCAGTGACCAGCATCTCCCATCTCACAATGCTTATAAACTACTTCCGTATTATAGGCAGAGCACTTGAAAATATTTATGCAATAAACTAATTTTTCAAGATAGTTATGGTTATACATGTTGGGCAGAGGATATCTTAAAATTCTAAGTAAAGTACCTTATTTTAGTTATATGGCTTGACTTTCCAATCACAGCAGTCACCTTTTCATAGAGGTACATCAAGATAAATAGAGCAATATCCATATTTTACAGTCTATAAAATTCAAATCTTTGCTTAAAAAAAGAGAGTTTACATGCAGTGCATATACCAGCTTGCAAGTTTATTTATCAACATATATTTATGCAATATGTGCATTGTAAAGTTAGGGCATCAGTTTTAGGGTCTGGGCAAATATTTATAGCCGAGATCCAAATAGGGGTGAATGCCTATCAAAAAATTTTGTGACAGGGAGTTGTAGTTCATGGAAGAAAGTGTTACACAGGGCCAGCTCTTCACAACAGTGGAAGAGTGGCAAATTTCATCTGCAGGAGCTAAGGCTTCATTTCCTGCTCAGAGGCATTTTTTTTTTTTTTTAAACTTCAGTTGAAGCCTGGAGGTGAGATCTTCATTCTTTTACCCTACCTCAGTACTCCTACCACATTTTTTAAAAGATGTAAAAACTTTACTTCCATAGACATGTACTTGTTTGGTAATTAATAAAATTTACCTTTTCCAGGAGTGTGTGTATTTTAAAGGCAATCAGAATCTCCATGCAAGGCCATGGGAACTTAAAAGGAATTTAAGAATATGGTAGGTAGAGACCTTGAGATACAGTTATGTATTCACCTTAGAACTAGTCCAAGCTGAAGTTGTGATGTAGTTTGGATATAGGGAAAGACCAGTGAACCTGGCCTATAGCCAGAGAGTATAGGCCCCAAACCCATGTGACATAGGCAGGAGTTATAATGCTCTCTGAAGCTAATCAAGAAGTCCATGGAGCACCTGTCTGACTCAGTTGGTAGAGCCTGTGACTCTTGATCTCGGGGTTGTGAGTTCGAGCCCCACGTTGGGTATAGAGATTACTTTTAATAAAATGTAAAAGATCTTAAAAAAAAAAAAAAAAGTCCAGAAGAAAGGTCCATTTAAGAAGGAAAACATGGGGCACCTGGGTAGCTCAGTTGGTTAAGTATTTGCTTTCTGCTCAGGTCATGATCTCAGGGTCCTGGGACTGAGCCCTGCTTCAGGCTTCCCGCTGAGCGGGCAGTTTGCTTCTTCATCTCCCTCTGCCCATCCACCCACTCATGCCCTCTCTCAAATAAATAAATAAATAAATAAATAAATAAATAAAATCTTTTTTTTTTCTTTTAACATTTTATTTATTTCACAGAGCTAGAGACAGCAAGAGAGGAAACACAAACAGTGGAAGTGGGAGAGGGAGAAGCAGGCTTCCCTCTGAGCAGGGAGCCTGATATGGGGTTCAGTCCCAGGACCCGGATCATGACCTGAGCTGAAGGCAGATGCTTAATGACTAAGCCACCCAGGCGCCCCTAAATAAATAAATAAAATCTTTAAAAAAAAAAAAAAAGGAAAGCAAAAAGTTATAAAGAACATGGATGGAGATTAAGAATGTCCTGTGAGAGCAAGAGAGTTTAAAACCTTGAGAAATGAAAGAGGCCATAAGCACACAGAGCCACAAGTGTTTGTCTCAGAGACCTCTGGTCTTGTTGGTGGGGAAGGTGTTATTCAAGGCGAGAACATCCCAGACACTGCCCTCTGGGGTTTTGTCCCTGGGACAAGAGGTACCAGGGTTCCTTACATCTGTCTAGTCATCTGAAGCACATTCTGAAGAGGGAAGTAAATTCTTCCCACATTACCACTAGATACCCTCCCCCTTGCTGGTGTACTTGTAAGCTTCAGAAATAGTCTAAGTGGGGAACTGTTTTCCATTCCCAAGTAGAATAGATTTTCACTGGAACCAAGTTTTTTTTTCACTGGGGAAATGCTGGGAAAGGGGTACAAAGTTGCAGTTTTACAGGACAAATAAGTCTAGAGATCCAATGTACAGCATGCTGACAACAGTTAAAAATACTATATTAAATACTGGAATTTGCTAAGAGAGTAGGTTTCAGGTATTGTCACCACATACACAAAAAAAATGGTAATTATGAGAAGAGATGAATATGTTAAGTATCTTGACAGTAGTCATTATTTCACTATAAGTGTGTCAAATCATCATGTTTATATTTTAAATATATACATTTTTATTGAAAAATATAAAAGATCGATAACAACAAAAAAGGATTTTTTGAGTCAGTGCAAGTAATCATTAAATTAGTGACATGAGAGACTATGGACTCTGGGAAACAAACTGAGGGCTTCAGAGGGGAGGGGCGTGGGGGACTGGGATAGGCCGGCGATGGGTATTAAGGAGGGCACATATTGCATGGTGCACTGGGTGTTATACGCAAACAATGAATCATGGAACACTACGTCAAAAACTAAGGATATACTGTATGGTGACTAACATAACATAATAAAAAATTATTAAAAAACATTAGTGACTTTTATATGAAGAAAAAATCATGAGGAAGGTAGAGATTCTGAAGGACCCTCTCCCTGGTAGAGTTTGCATGTTTGTGGAGGGTTCACCCAGGGACTCCAGGTGAAGTTACCCGGGATCCAGTCATAGATCTATCCATCAGACTCACATAGATGAGTTTGGCAGTGATAGCTACTTGCACAAGATGTAGACAAATACAAGCTATAGCACATATTGTCTTTGACCCACTAACCTGGAGACAGAAGCACTCCGAGCAATTCTATGAATATGAGGCAGGATGTATAAATCCTGTAAAATCCTGTAAAACTCCAAGATCTCAGTCACTTCAACCTATAGAGAGCCCTCAGACACCTTCCCACAGCTCTTTCCAAAGCGTTGTATTTATGGAATCTCAACCAACAGAGACCTAGAACCCTACAAGTTAGCTGTCCCTGAAAGAACTCGAGGTATAGTCTGGTGACTGTCTCCTTCCAGGCCAGGCTGATGGACATGGTGCTCTTACTGTGAGCTCTTGGGCTCAGAACAGGACGCTCAGGGAGCAACACTGGCCAGGGAAGCTGGGTTTGTGGTATTCCTGGCACTTGGATGTACAAACAGTTGGGCCCATAGAGGATGCCTTTACTTTTAATGAATGCCTTGACCTTTCAGATCAATATATATTTCATTACATACACTGAATTTGTATTTTACTTAATCTTTATAATTACCAATGAGGTAGAAATTATTAATATCATTTTAAAATGGGGCAATTGAGGCTCAGAGTTATTAAATATTTTGTCCTTGATTACACAAAAATAAAAGAAAAATTAAGGAAACACACGTCAATGTCTTTACATTAATAGTGGCCCAAAATGCAGATGTGATACTTGGCCCCCATTATCATGATAATAAAATGACAATAGTTACAGTCATTAAGTACTTATCATTTGTCAGGCATGTGCTATGGCTTTTCTTGTGATGGTGGAAATTATCTGATTATCTCATTTATCATGAAGTATTAGCCATTGGGAGTAGCTTCATGAAGTTTTGCTCTCAGACCTCTTTCCACTTTAAAAGAGATATATGGGGAAAGAAATGTGTAACCTAAAAGAACAAATGACTATGGAATTTTAGGCCTTGTAATAAGTAGTGCAAGAAAACTTTTTAACTCAAAGATGCTTTTACAAATCATTCTTTTTCTTCCACATTCTACCAAATCGTGTGGTTGGTTTCCCAGCCCCAGTTTTAGCTGCAATGACCTTAAGGCAAAGCAGATCTAAAGAAGAGGTTGGTAGATCGAAGTTCTTGAAAAGGCTTGGTATGCATAGATTCAGATAGCCCAAATCCAGATATTGTAATGTCTAAAATTCCACTATTGGGAATTAATTTCTTGGACTCTCTAATTAATTTTATCTCAAAATTCAAATATTCTGAGAGGTCATATGCATTTTAGATATTACCAATTACACTGTGGTGTGAATGAGCTTATTGTTTATTGGTTCTGTGAGTTAGTAGAAAGGCTTCTCCACTGAGAAGTAAAAAACAACAACAAAAATGTACTTGACTTTAAACAGAGCCCTCAAAGGGAAGACTTATCGGACTACAGTGGCCTATATGATGAATTCTGTAAGTGGTGGCACAGTGAGGAGTGATGTAGGTGAAGGAAGTTCTGGATGTTCAGACTTAAATCCATAGGCCACAGGCAGGGGTAAGGGAGAACAGAACCCAGAGCCCACTGCCATGAAACCTAGGTTTAAACTGTAGCTCTGCTGTTTTTTTCCTGTTTGCACCACTTCATGGATCTGTTTCTTCAAGTCTAAAGTGAGAAAAAGTAATGATTTGGAGGGAGAGGAGGTTATTGTTTAGATGAGGTCAGATACTATGTGTGGAAGTCATTTGAGGAGTATAAAGTACTATACAGATATTTGTAGGAATCATTGAACGATGAGGACCAGTGAGAGTGTCCAACGTGGCGAAGTTGAGAGACTTTGACAAGGTCTTAGTCTTGGTGAGAGAAGCAGCAGATAACCTGAGAAATCAATGCTGGACAGTTTATGGATTAACTTTTCCATACTGATATGAACTCACACAAATCATATTGGTAGCCTACAGAAAACCAATACAGGCCAATGGAAGCATGATGTTCAAATTCTGGAAGCTTTGAGCATCTGTTGCCTGTGTACTAGGTGTTTATAGATGAGAACCCTAATCTTTAAGGTGACTGACTGCACTAAACCTCAGCTTTAAGGTGACTGCTGTTTGGAATAAATGACTTGGAAACAATGATTAGAGAACCATAGTCATTGAGAAGATTCCTCTTACCTTCCTTTCTTCCATAATGTGGCTGGATTGGGCAAAGAGATAAGAAACCTAGTTTAGATATTTCAGGTACTAATTTTGAGTCAAGACCTGTGTGAGTGGTAGATACTATATCCACAAAGGAAAGAAATCCAGCTGAAAATTAACTATGCTTCAGAATGTACAGCATCCTGTCCACTAAATGGACTTGACACTTACGTCTTATATGATTAAATGACGGCCAACTTTAATTCATGCTTTTTGAATTCCTCTTAAGGATTAAAGCCAGCATCACGTTACATCTCCTTTTTGTTATAGAATCTCCCCCATTTCCAGGTAACAGAGTCGGCTGCAATGTGTTGGCAGGTGGACCTGTGTGGTCAGTAGATGAGCTGACCTCTTGACTGTTTTCCCTGACTCACGGGCATCACTGGTCAGAGGACATGCCATTCATGTTGGGTTGATCTGTGGTCTCTCTTGTCTTCCAGTAAACACCCATGCCTCACAAATCTCAGATTTGCATCCACCATCCAAATTTTAATGCTATTTACTACAAGTACAGCCTCAGGAGTTGGGGGATTTTAGGTTTAAGTATGCCCAGATGAATATGCTGACTGGCATATTCTAGTATATAAAGAATGATGCCCAAGTGTCTGTGTTGCTCAAAAATGCAATTTAAACTAAATTATATTCCTCCCCACCCCCATTCCACCATCCCACACTCATGTCTGCAGTACAGAAAGCAGTCACACTTGAATTAGAAGCAAATAAAATTAGAGGCTCAATCAAAGTTTCATGTCTTGAGAAAAGTCAGGCATATGGGGACCATGGACTAGAAATTGTTCTCATCTGCTTAATAGGTAGATGCCAAGGACCTTCTCTTACCTCTGTCTGTGTCAAAGCCTGGGGACCCCAGCATAATGATGCACGAAATAAACCTTTGAAAAGAAACAAAGTCCCCCTTCCTCCCCCACTTCCTTCCTTCCTTCCTTCCTTCCTTCCTTCCTTCCTTCCTTCCTTCCTTCCTTCCTTCCTTCCCTTCCCCCCTCCCTCCTTCCCTCTTTTCTTTCCTTCTTTCCTTTAGTTTTTTTTCACTCTGCAACAAGAGATTAGACACAATATAAGAAAACAGGAAGGCAACATGCTGATGTATCAGTTCTGAAATCAAACAGAACTGAGTTCAAATTCTGGCTTGACTTGCATAAGCTCTCTAATCATGAGTAAGTTATATAGTTTCCAAATGTCCCTTTTCCTGCCCATTAATTGGGATTAAGAATATTTGCCTCATTTGTTGGTCAGCATGTTAACCAGAGCCAAAGTAAGGAAAGCATTTTGTGTATTTGGCACTCATAATTTACATGTTTAACAAATAGAAGCTATAAAAATAGCATATATGTAAAGATAAAACGGCCCAGGAGGTGAAGTGTATTGGCCTAAACACATGACTCAAAATTGACAAAATTTAGCCTTAAAGCCCAATTCCCTAAGTGGGCAGGGCATGTGAAGGGGAGGTGGTTACAACAGATAAACCCCACACTCACAGAGGGAAGGGAACAATTTGCCTTCACACTAAAATTGAAGTAATTAATACTGGCCAATATCATTAACTTTTTCAGATCTCATCTTTACATAATGGAGACTTCTCTGTGTGTCCTTACTTGCTGCAAATACAGGGATGTGCCTGCATCAGGGCTGATACTGCCATATTGCTCTATGGGTCTAGGCCATGGTTCCTGAGACAAAGTTCAGACTAAGGGAAATGATGCGGAGGCCAAGGAGGAATTTTTTCTCCATGTACTCTCCCCTCAGAGAGTCTCTCTTTTCTTTTAGTAGATTCCTTTTTTTCTCCTCAGAGCCCAGGGCCCAGGTCATTGCCTACTAAATGCCTAACTGCCCACTTCATGTTTTCCCTTTTGTGTCTCTTTATTCTCCTCTCTCCGTCCTAACTGATCAATCTCCTGGTCCATTCTTTCAGGAAAGTCATTCCAGCTAACCACAGTCAGGTGTTTTATCTCTGATAAAGTTCTCTCTGTTCACCACCAACATTAATTATGACCTGTAAGATTTGAATTCAAAGACTGGAGATTCAAAACCTTGACTGGAGTCCATAAAGCAGTTCTTGAGCCAAGGGGACCTTTGATGACTCTCTGATCATTCTCTATATGCTCTCCCATTGTCAAGAGAGCCAATTCTGGTCCTAAATGAAAATAACTAATTAGGGTTTAAACATCACTATCATCTCCACACCTTGAAACTACACTATAGGGTAGAATGCGCGGTAGATGTGTGGAGAACATTTTGCATAATGTAAAACTAGAGAGGCATTAGGTATAAAGCTTATGAACTTGGCTCTTCACACAAGCTACCAGGGTTGTAATCCCAGCTCTGTAACCTCCTAGCAGTATGATCTTTCACAACTTATCTCTCTCTTTGCTTCTGTTTCTTTACATGCAAAATAGGAAATAATTGCACTTGCCTGACAGTGTGGTGTTAAATGAGTTGTATTTTCACAGTGCTCAAAACAATAACCCAAATCATGACAAATACTCAGTTAAACTTAGCTTTTATTATCAATAAAGACTGGAGTCTGATGTTTTCAGCATCAGATAGACTATGGTTTGAGCCTTGGCTCCATCATCTGTGAGACCACAGACAAGTTCTTACCCTTTTTGTGCCTCAGTTTCCTCATCTATAAGAAAGCAGTAATAATGATATTTACCACCTCTATGGAGAAGTTGTGATGACTAAATGAGATAGTTGCTTATTACAGTGCCTAGCACAGAGTATATGCACAGTAAGAGTGACTACCAACTATTAATGAACTAGACTGGTGTTGCACAGTGAACCCAGTGTCTATCTTTAGGGCAATCAGCCTTATTCCACTCATTAATACCCGTGGTAGTGACACATTTCAGTCCAGCTCAAATTCACCCCTTTCTTTAGCCTGCTTGACCAAACAACACAGACTTCCCCTATTCCTGGTTGTGAATATTCCACATTGATTTATGCTGCACTTGTTTACATATAGTTTATCTCTCCTAGAAGGAAGAAACCATCATATATACTTCTTTTTTTTTTTTTTTTGCCCCATAATTTGTTAGAATATCCTACAACAAAGTAGGTAGATATTAGCCCTTTAAATTCTCCCTTGGATGCCATCAATTTTCTTCCTCCATAGCTGTTTATTCTGCTATTGTTTCAGTGGCATGCTCTAAACATGATTAACAGTCCTTTCCTTTTAGTTACGAGCACAGTAACTTCTCAGTGGTACATGGAAAAGGCACATGGGAAAGGTAGGCTCCTTCAGATACCTCAATCTTTTTTTTTTCTTTTCTTTTTACTTTCTTTCTTTCTTTTCTTCTCTTTTCTTTCTTTCTTCTTGTTTTTTTTTTTTTTTTTTTTTTAAACGAAAGAGCCTGAACCAGAAGTTTAAAAGCTGTCTTTAGTCCCAGGACAGAGCAGAGCTCAGTCCCCAGGGTCTGTGCTTTTGCCAGTGAAGTTCTCCATGCATCTGATCAGTCTTGACACTGATTTCTTCTCCCTGCCTCAAAGTGACTGATTTCTTCAGAAAATGGATGTCTGTAGGAGTTAGGACAAAATGTCTAATAACCAGTTCAAATATTGCTAAGGGAATATTTTGACTTCTTCAATTTACTGAAATCTCTTAAGGCTAGTTCTTGCCTGAAACATTTATTCCCATGCCATATTTGTTTCCCCCCCAAATTTGGAGTTCTGTCATAACTGTAGTCTGAAATTCTTTGTAATTTCTCCAGTTTTTGCAGTCCAACAATGATGGCTTTTTGTTGGATGAACTCAAACTTCTTCAGAATACAAGTACAATAGATCTATGCACTCATGGTAAAAAAAAAATGTACTCTTGGTACTAGTGTGGGAAGATAGTTCTACTTGAGGTATAGTTGGAGATGGCTC
The DNA here is from genome assembly GCF_024610735.1 of Ursus americanus. Classification (NCBI taxonomy): domain Eukaryota; kingdom Metazoa; phylum Chordata; class Mammalia; order Carnivora; family Ursidae; genus Ursus; species Ursus americanus. The sequence continues at coordinate 33,312,373 of NC_142145.1, forward strand.
CTTAATAAGTCTCTTACAGAGGTCATCAAACAAAACACAAGTATAATCTGTGATCCCATGGAGTTCAGTCTTAGCATGTGTTGGATTCAATGAAATACAACTCAGCAACAAAGAGTAATTAAAATGTGATTTCTGTCCTTAATTCGAATGTTCAAAGACCATAAAAGATTTTCCCCCTAATAACCGATAGCAATATTTCATAAAATTCCTTTACCTTCAATTTTGCTACCAGGTAAACTAGCATAAATGGATAAAAGTGTTAGTTAGAGGGATAGAAAAATGGAAAACCTGTGAAAGTGGAGATAGAATTTTCCCTAGCATGTAGGGACACAGAGGAAAGATAGAGGTAAATGTGGTAATATTGACGATATTCCACAATCGGCATAGTTTTATCATTACTTTACATTATTTATAACAATACGGAATACTCCCCCAACAGGTATACACACACTGCAGACACCCCAGAGGGAAATCCCATCAAAACTAAGCATTGTTACTGATTGATTGGTTTAGTAAGTGGAAACATGTGTATCCTCTATGGTTGTTTTACTGTTTGAATGTGATCAGTTTCATGATCAATACACCTGGGAGGGAAATTGAGGTATTTATCCATTCATCAATTTATTTTTATTCATTCATTCATCCTTTAAGAAGTTCTGTTAGGCATTTACCAGAAGCCAGATACTTTTGTAGGCACTGAGGATGTAGTGCTGAACAAAATAGCAAAGATCCTGCCCCATGAAGCTTACATTTGTCGGTAGGAGGAGTGACAGTAAACAAATATAATGTAATGAAATGCTACGAAGAGCAGGGTAAATGGACAGAGAGAGAATGGGGTGCTGTTTTACATGGGGCATCAGGGAAATTTTCTCTAAAGAAGTAACATCTGTGCAAAGACCCAAATGAAGAGAGAAATGAGATTGGTGGCAAGATAAATGGGTTGTGGGAGGCACCAACAAGCCAGCATTGTTTTTTAATACCTTCATTCCATTTATGAATGGAATGCTTTTTTGCTCTTTTTCTTTCTTTTATTATTATTTTTTTTTCCTTAAGAAATCCTGTGCTTCTTGAAATGTGAAATAGGTGAAGGAAAATACAGTTCGGGACCATTAATTGTGCTTTCATATTGAGTATATAAATTTGATGTCAAACGGGCCCGGCTGAATGGTATATATTTATTTCAAAAATATCATTTCTGTGAGGCATTGCTGCATCATCCTATTGATTTAGGGATTGGTGTGATTGTGCCTGATGCTTTTATGAAAGGCAGGCTATTAACAAACTAAATTGAAAAACTAGTGAGTCTGCCTTTCCGGGCCCAATCCAGCATGCTGCCCATGTGAGGCTTAAATGGGAAAATACTGTAAAAAGACTTATTTTAATGCGACAGACTCCTCATTGCAATCCATAAACCTTATTTGCTGTGAAGAAAAAAAAAAAATCCTACAAGATAGAATTCTCATGCTTGGGCAGAAATCTCCCTCTGGTTTCTCTCCCATCCATGGAAACATTAATCTTTTCAGGAGCTGACTCTCTTTGACCTTGTTGGACATTACGATTAAAATCTTCTGTAAAACAAGGTAGCTTTAAGAGAGTCAGAGAAACCTTGGGTGCTAATGTGTAAAGTCCTGGAGGTATCCAGGGATTGAAGTTTCTACCCAATTCCTGGGGTAGGGCTGGATGATTAAAACTAGGGTGTAAAGGCTGGAAATCATTAGATTTTACCTACTTTGTCCTCATCGTTTTGCAGATAGGAACTGAGGCACCAAGGGGTGACACTTATTTACTATCACACAGACAAACTAGTAGCAGAACTTACATCCCAGAGCTCTTTCCAATCAGTCTCACTGTTTCATTTCAGTCTCCATGGCCCCTGCCTCTTGGAGGATGCTCCAAGTGAGTGTTTGAAAAGAACTTGAGTCCTATTATACAGCAAAATGGTTATGTGAACTCACAGGAAATAAATGGACTTGGATTTTTTAAGAGGAAAGAAGGGTGATGGCTCTTCTCACCTACAACATTGTGGGCCTGTCTCCCAGCTATGTTCCTCTGATATCAAATGGCTTTGATGCTATTTGACACCAGAGGGGGGTTACCATGAAAGGATGCAATGCCACTGAACACTTTTCAATCATTACAAAGCTTATGCATCACTTTTTATGATAGAGCTAAAACTTAGATATTGCATGGAGTTGTCTTTGAGAAAATCTGTATTAGAGGAAATAATCACTCCACAGATGTGTACTGAAAACCTGATGTATTCTCAAGCCTTCATCATGCTACTTATGAAGTTACAAAAGAAAGAGATAATGCAGTCTCTGCTTCCTGCTTTAATTAAGGGCCCCATGCTCAGCTGGAGAAGGATATGAAGGACCCGACTACTGGGAAGCAGATGAGTCTGGCTGTGTGCCTCATGGTCTGGGAGCTGGAAAGGGCCAGAGAGAAAGAAATGATGAACAGAGCGACATGGAACCTCTCCCATGGATGAGTTTATGTAACTCCCTCTGTAGTCTTCTGCTTAAGGATGATCTGGGGATGAGGTAAAAGTCTATGTAAAACCGCCAAGAGTAAAAGTGGCACCACAGTTAGCATGTGGCATGTGGCAATTAGCCTAACATTCTTCTTCCCTCCCTCCCTACTTCCCTCTTTCCCTCCTTCCTTCCTTTCTCCCTTCTTTCTTTCCTTCTTCCCTCCCCACTCCATCCCTATCTTCCTGCTTTATTCCCTTCTCCTCTTCTCTCCCTCTTTTTTCCTTTTTTTCTGCATACTTGACCATCATTGTCTACAAAGTTGCTCCTGGGAATCAAGTGTCTTTGTAAGGAAGGTATTCCAAAGTCAGCATGGAAACCTTTTTTCATTACATTAAGAGACATATGTGCCTTCTGGAAAAGGGAAAGCAGCACAATAAATGGCAATTCTTCCCTAGGGAAAAACACATTTTGGAGATGTGTCTGTACTCAATTTCTCATTCTTCAGAAGTTGGGTGACCTTGGTGTGTGACCCTGGCCCTGTGGATTTGTTTTGGTGATCTGCAATGAGAAGTATATGCTGGTCCATTACCCTGCATTTTATTATACTTTGAAGTTAAACTTGATTAAAGCAGAACACTCTGAGTTTCTCTCATGTTCCCTCACAGAATCTTTATTTTACCCACTCCCACTGTATCCTCCCCCTCTACTTTGTGTCCTTCTCTTTTCCTACCTCCTGCAACACACACTCATTTCTACTTGCTAGAATCTCAAATGACTTCCAACTAGACAAAAAGAAATTCTGTTTCTATGCACAGACAGCCTTCAGACTGATGGCCCCATTACATTAGCATACAATAAAAGCCAGCAGGGGGTGTATTGCCATGCTGTTATCCTGGGTCTCTGTGCCTCAGGGGGCTTGGAAGGTTCCCAGGGTGCAGCTCCTCTCTCTGGTAATGAGGCAATTGCACACTTTGGTGACAGCTCCTCAGCCCCAATGGAAGCTGCAGTCTTAGAAGGAAGAGGGGAGAGGTCGTCACCATGCATCCTGTGATCTGATACGGGCTTCCTAGTTTCACTAGCCTCCTTAATCTCTCTTCCATGGACCTAAGAACTGCTGAAAATTCCTAACTTTTGTCTCCATAATAAGTTAGGCAGTTTTTATTGTAGGGAACACTATTTCTAGAACTTTCTCATTAAAAATATAAAAGGTAGTTAAGGAGACATTTATAGTGCACCACCTACTTGCCAATTCTCTATGAAAGGATGGGGGAACAGAGGTTATAGGAGAATTAAAATTGGGTTCCATCTTTTGGCCATGAAAATAGCTTTTCAAAGTAATAGTACAACACATTGCCGGTATTCCCTGCATTGTTCTAATGCCTGGCATTGCTTGCTGAAGCCAGGACTTCAACACCCAGAGATCAAGTCCTTTCTGGACCCATGCTGGGACAAATACAAACTCCACCTGGGCCATGAACTCAGGTGGGCCCCTTCCACTAACACAGGGGACTTGCAGCTGTATCATGGCCCTCATCTCTGAAGCTGGATCCTTCACTCCAGCCTTCACTGACTGGTATAGAAACACCACACCACCATGCTGGCCAAATCGTGATTAACTATTGCCTTTTTAAAACTTGTGGTAAAGGAGTGTGTGGAGGAGGGTGAACTGAACACAGAGCATACACACACCCTTCCTTCCACCTTGCAAGAACCCAGAGAAAACAGAGCAGAGAAGTGGGCAAGTTCCATTTCCTCCCCATGTGATACTGCCATTGTTTTCTCTCCAGAGGGGAAGTGGACAGAAATTAGCAGGTTAATAGCCCACAACAAGGGACTGTTGACCCTATATAGAATTAGGACAATTGCTATAGGCCTCTTTGTGATAAAATGTCATGTAACTGTATACCGCCTCAAGTTCCTCGCCTAAAATCTACCTGCTGTGCCACAGTCAGTTGTGGTCTGAATCTGTCCTCTGCAGACACCTGCAGATTCCTGGAGGCCATCTAGTCTTACCGCCTCTTCCTTACAAGAAGTCACTGACTGCTGGATTACAATTCAGTACTTAATATGGTATTAATGCTCCCCAGTCGACCAACTTCTAACTAGAGAAAAAGAATGTTTAAATAAAAGCGAGGAAGATTGTGGTTGGATAAGGTAGATGTCCCTGACCACAGATGGGGATCAGGTCCTGAGGAGGACAACCAAGGTAAGGCATAAGGTCCCTGCTGTCAGACATTCTCAAGAGGAAAGCTGATCATCATATGTGTAGGCTGGTTTGTTCCCATGGGGGCCCAAGTCAGGCATCTTGAGGGTTTTATGATCTTGAGGCCCTCCCTCATGAATCTGTTCCTCCATTGGTCCCAGTGGGTGACTTTTGATCATTGCAATGTTTTCTTTAGTGTTTTTAAAAAATTATTCTTACATCTGTCTCCTCTTACCACAGTACTTGAGGGTCTGACCAGAGCTACTCCATACCTAAACAATCACAATAACCTCCTCACAGGGTTCCCTACCTCCCAGCCACAGTCCATGCTGCTGCTAGATCAATGTTCCTACCAGAGCACTCTGGTGACTTCCTTCCTTAAAACACATCCATGATCCCATGTGTGTTGTTAGATGGAGTCCAAATTCCTAGACTAGGCATTCAGGACCATGTGCTGTAATAGCCTCAAACTTACTACCTTTATTCTCTTAATATGTCCCTGATTAGGTAGCATGAAGGGGTCCCACCTTCTACCATACACCTGGCATCCCATCTGCCTTTATGCAGCATTTCATAGTAAGAGAGAAAAGATACAATATAGGGGAATCACCACTAGATCAGCGCTGGACACATGAGTTTGAATACTATTTCTGCTACTACCTTGCTCTGTAAATTTTCTTAATTATTTAATATTTTTCTGAGGCTGCTTCCTCAACTTTAAGAGGGGATAATAATTTTTTGTTACTTGGTTTTTGTGTGGATTCAGAAGCTAATGAATATAAAGTATCTCATACATAGTAGGGGCTTAATACATTGTATTTATAATTCTGCTTTCACTTTTTTAAAAGAAATCTTATTTATTTATTTATTTATTTATTTATTTATTTATTTGAGAAAGAGAGAGAGAGAGTGAAAGAGAGTATGAGCTGGGGGTGGGGAGAAGGAGAAGCAGGCTCCCCACTGAGCAAGGAGCGCAACACGGGGCTCAATCCCAGGACCTTGAGATCATGACCTGAGCCGAAGGCAGACACTTAGCCAACTGAACCACGCAGGTGCCCCTACTTTCACTCTTTTATGTTACCTCTGATACAGCCAACCTATCCTTGAGGGCCCTGTTTAGATTTTACTCACTGCACAGAATTTCTCTAATAGCACTAACTCTGGTTGGCTTTGTTTCTTCTGAAATTGTTTAGTCTATTTTTAAATACACTTACTGGGCACTTAGTTCTTTGTATTAATTACCTTGTCATGGACATACAGTCTGTATATCCCCAGGACTGAGAGTGACTATCTCCTGTGTCTGTCTTCCCTCTTACCGTACCTGAGGGAGCTGTGCTGCATTGGTTCTTGAGCCAGTCCCCAGTGATTCAGAAAATTCTTAGGATGTTCTGATCCTCCATGCAATAATCACCTTCCCTATTAATATGACCCAGATGTACCTAGTATTTCCAGATAAGCTTCTTGCAACTAGGACCCTAACCTATCAAACCATAGGTGGAACCAGATGCTCCCCAGTGCGTTTCCTCCTTTCTCAAAGGCTCTTGTTTTCAGTTTGTTTGAACTTGAATTTTCAGATTTGGTATCCCCCAGTTCTTGCAAATATGCTTGAGTCAAAGCTCATATGTATGAATCTTTGTTCTGGGACCTGCCTGGTAACCCAGGTGTCGTGTAGGAATGAAGTCCAGCCTATGAAGTCCAGCTCAGTGACCTAGGCTATGCTGCCTAGGAAGACATTCCTCTCAGGGGCTGTCCCAGTGTTCAAAGATCAACAGCTGTCCAAATCCCTTATTTCTGCACTCTCACCATCTGTGGACATCCCTTCTGTACCAGGCTAAGTACCTCATGCTGATTGTGATTGGAAAGAGAGGATGTAGTCACCTTGAGTGCTAAACCTCACTCTTCGCCAGCCTACCTCTAATGCTGTTTGCTAGGCAGATCTAGTCACAGGTGCTACTCCCCAGCTGCTTCGCTCTACTCAGGCGAGTGAGCTGTGTGCCGCTAACCACCAAATCCAAGACACAAGGTGGCACATTGTACAGGGTGGTGCATCACAGTATCTCCACCCCTTCCTAAGAACATTTGCATTTCCAGCCACAGATGGATTTCTAAACAGAGATGGTCTGACTACTAGACTAATTTAGCAAAATGGTATAATGGAAGACCCAGACATGCAATTATAAACTCATGGTGGCTCGGTAAGCCTGGATTATGTCATAGGCGGCTTTGTGGCAGGCAGGCACGTGGACAGTCTTCAGAGCAGGAGCGGGAGAACTCAAGGCACATGTCTGCCCCTGACATTCACTGTTCTGTGACCTTGGGAAAGTCACTTATCCTTGTGAGGATTAATGAGTTAATCACAGGAGAAGTACTTTGAGATCATTGGCTGACAGGTGCTTATAAGTACAAAGTATTATTATTAAAATGTCACTGTGCGGGCTGCATTTGCTCTTGAGGGCACAGAGGCCGGAATGACAGCCCTGGGTGAGTGGATAAGGATTACGTAAAACAAAGAAGCAGAGTTCTGCCATGGAAAGTTCCTTCTGTTAACGCTAGTCCTCACCTCCACCCCCACCCAGGAATCTTCTGACTTATCTCTGAACAAAGGCAAGTTTTATTTTCCTAAAATAAACTGTGCAAAACAGTTTTAGCCAGAGGCTCTATGTCCATAGATCTTCCTGGTCCTTAGGATAGCCTTGGACGTAGAGGCCAGAAAAACTTACTTTAACATCTCCAATACCCCCACCTTTCTCCCAACAAACCCAGAAACTTTCCTCTGGCTTTTCTCATACATGAACAGAAATAAAATATAAAGAGAATTGGTAAGCCTGGGGTCTCAAACAGTAATAGTAGAAATTCAAACTCCCTCTGTTAATAAAATCTTCCATCTTCTGTTTTTCATTTTTCATTTATCTTTATTCCTAGAAAAAAGAAACATTCGAAGAAATAAAGTATTGTTTATGAAAAATCATAACACATAGTAGATACTCAACAAAATTGATGAATGAGTGTTTCATATTCAGTCAGTCTGGGTATCAAAATTCCAAGGCTTATCAAAATATTAAAAAATAAACAGATAGCTATTAAGTCCTAATCCTTTCTGATGCTCCCCTCAAAGAACGTCTTGTGTTTTAGGAGAGGCATGATTCAAGAAATTGATGAAACATGCTGAACCTTGAAGTATGTGGGAACATTTGCCTCAGGAAAAGGCATGCCTCTGTTAGGGGGGAGGGTTTCATGATGAAAAGATATTATCAGTGATGAGACAGCAGGAAACATGTAGTTGAGGAAGAGGAAAAAACAAGTCAGGGGACAAAACCTAGCAAATAAGGATTCAGAAAGGGTCTCAATGCACAAGAAACCAGGTGAGATTTACAAGGAGATCAAAGGTGGATTGGACTATACCTATTTGTTACCGATTACCAGGAGGATTGCTTCCAACTGAGGAGAGATAGAGGGGCCCCCCAGTGGTCTTTCTTAGCCCCAGTTGTGGGCCAGGGAGTCAGAGGGGGTTTAAAGTAGTTGGTGTTTTTTCGTTGTTGTTTTCTTAAAATGAGTACATTTTGGGCTCTATAAAAGGGACAGAGACACCCAGAGGCGTCCTTGCCTAGCATTGCGAATTTGTCCTTTCAAGACTCCTGGAAAACTATAGCCAGTTCTGGCCTGAAAAGAAAGTCCAGTTCCAAGGAGGAGGATGAAATCTTCTCCTCATTATTGGCTGTTACCTATGGTAAGGTCATCTTGTGGTAGATCAGACCATAATCGGGGATAGGGAGAGGGCAGGTTGCACAGCCCTGGAAAGTAACAAGGCTGGCCGCTGAGATTTGACATTGAGAACCAGGATGTTACCTGTGCAGTCTCAAGGTAGGACAGAGAAATAGTTCTTTATTAAGAAAAAAAAATTATTATTACTTTAGCAGCATTATTATTCTCTATGTAACTTTCCTTGGGAACATTTTAAGACTTCTCACAGAGAGAGACAACTACATGAGTGGATAGTAAGACACAGAAAAATACCCTCCTTTTATGAAATAGGTCTCCTCATCTCCTTATTGAAACCCCTCTGCATCCTCTTTATTCCTGTCTATCAACCAGGTGAACTCTCTGTTGACCTAGGTTCCCCACAAACCTCTAGGAACTTGTCTTTTTCAACCAACCTTTCTCTCCAAAAAGACCCCCTTCCTCATTATCATCTGAGCCTCATGTTCTCAACACTGTACTATGTGATTAACTAACTTCATCAGCTGATCTTGGTAAGATATTAACAACCAGTAACACCTCACCTTCCTCATAGTGATTTTATTTTTAAAATCATTATCAGTGTATCTCTCCAAAGGGGAATACAATGTGGGCATCTTAGAAGCCCATGGAGGGCCAGTACAGCAGATATTTAGGGTAGACCTTGGCTTCTCAGCAACTACTATTGATAGAGGGACCACATTAGCAGGTACATGCCTTGAAAACTTTATAACCAACTCTCTTACAACACAGACATAGACTGAGTGCCGGAATAAATGACACTCGGAGACCACACAGTTGATCGGTAGCAGAGCTGGAACTCAAGCCCAAGGTCTGAATGTGACTGGAGCCACATCCACAGCACCAGGCTGTTCTGTAAATCCCATTCTATACCTCTCTTGCTGTGAGAGTGCACACAGAAAATGCTCAGTCTCTGGGTTTCTGTTTCACACCCTGTAAAACAGGAGTTGGATTAATGGATCTTTGAAAGGAGGGGCTCTTTCAGGTTTTCAAGGATTCTTATTCTATGTATGTGGAATCACACATATGCATTTTCCATTCATCTACATATATAGAGCCTGGGGAATTTGACTTCATCATTTCTTCAAGTTTCCCTATGCCATGATGCTTCACTACTGGTATAATGATCTTTAGCATGTCAATGATTCAAATACAAGGACATTTTCTTGGGCCTTCATTGTTTCAGAGTGAAATTGAAAGAGGGAATCCAGCTGTTTATATGCAATATGCAGCAATTATGAAGTTCATTTCCAGAAGCCACTGTAACCATGGCAACCTGTAATTCTGGAAGAATAGAGACAAGCTGTAGACTGACTTCCAGTGGGGCCAACTTTTAAACAGAGATGGCTCAGGAAAAGCTGATGAGGAGCCTGAGCTGTTTACTTTAAGTTAGAAGCAGTTTTTGAAAGCCAGACTCCCTTAATCCATAACTTCAGTCCTCCTTTAAAGTTCAGTAATCGGTGAAACTCAAATTTCTAGATTTGCCCGAGTCTGCCCTAGAGGGCTAAATAGTTCAAATGAAACAAGAGCCAGCATTGTATTGATGTTTATTTCATAGCACCTTAAACACCAAACTCAAAGTCATAACATCAAACTGACTGAACTTAAGCTAGTGTTGCAGGAACCTCAGAAAGTTCAAATGAGAACCAGAGAACCCAGTCTCTTGATATACAATGTTTCTGAGTGCACAGTGACTTCTTTGATATTAAAAAAAAAAAAAAAAAAATCAGATAAGACTCATGTTAGAATGGATGATTTTATGATATTTTGACCCCATCAGGCCAGAATGGAAGCAGAAATTGCCAGAGGGGTGGAGGGTGCTGTGGGGTGGGCAGCAAAAGGGCAGAGATATGGTCATTCTGAGTCAGAAATTATTTAAAACAATTTGGTCAGGTTACTGAGTTGATTTTCTTCTTATTACCCCATGTGTATCCCCTCTCACTAATAGTGTGACTTTCTGGATACTCAGAAAGGAAATGGGACAATGGGTAGCTAAGGGTCAAAACTTAAATACACACAACTGTGGAATGCACCCTGGGAAATTCATGGAGATGAAATGCTAAATGACTGCAACCCGTAAAGGCGCTGGAATTGGATTTTTGCTATTTCTGCCTCTTCTGACTCTGTCTTTGATCCCTGCTGGCAGCATGCTGGGCATGTGTGAATACCACAGCTCATAGATACTGTAGCTACCAGGAAAGTGAAAGGAAGCCTGGGCCTAACAGCTGTTGAGTTTTCCTCTCTGAAATTTCCAGGGGAGTTAAAATCAGGGGTGCCCTCCAAACAGGTTGGGATGTATCCCTTCTGGTTGAGGGCATTGTTTTTCACTCATTTGCCTGATTGATGAGTAGACTGTCTTGCACACATCTGAAGCACCTGACAGGTGTGAATATATAGTCCCCAGGATGAGTTTACTCTCAGTCTTGGGGCAGCACCTAGACTTGGGAGGCAACTGGATAGATAGTATCCAGAAAGAAATTTAATTGTGTCAAGATATAAGCATAAAGGGAGGTTAGTGATAAGAGGTAAATATGTATAAGGCAAATGCATATAAGGATTTTCAAGCAGGTTTTGAGCCAGTTTTCCAGAGTACATTACGTGTAGGGCAAAAGGAAGACCTCCCATAATGATTTTGAGGCTCTTAGCTCCCATTTTGCCCTTGTGTGGACTCCTGCCAGCTGTGACTGTATTTGTCAAGAGTCCTATGCTCATTCTGCTTTGCTGTGGCTCTTCCTTCCATACCAGCTGGTTCTTGTACCCTCTTCTGAGTCCTAACTCTGAAGCTAAAGCTAGATCTGCTTATGGAAGGGAACACAGATTTGGAAACTGAGTGTCCTGGCTTTGCCCCTAACCTGCCAGACACAGAACAATTTACCTAACAATTCTATGTAATCTGTAAAGGGCTAATAATGAAACACTGCTTGTACAATTATTATATATAATATGCTGAGCACGGTGCCTAGCAGGGGCAGGTTTTCACTAATGGCAATGACATATATCTAACCCCTGTTGAGATAAGAATTCATGGGAATTATAGAACACTGCCTCCTCTACACTGCTGAAAAAAGGTAAGGCCAGGAGCCCAGAAAATCAGACTCAGAAAGCAAGGTCCTGGGGTAGGGTAATACCAGTCTCTCTCTGAAAAATGGGGCAGTAGATGACATTCCTTCACATAGAAAAGAAGAAAATGTAGCAAGCATGGTTTAATAAAAAGAACACAGCTTTTGGGCTCAGAAAGCTGGACTTAAATATGAGTTAGAAGAGCAGATGAGAAGAGTTAGTAGAGATGCTGGCTACATCTTGCTGGTGTGTCCTGGAGCAGGTCCATTAGGCGCAGTGGTCAGTGGAATGCTCTCTGCACAGGCGAGCTGGTGGGATGATCAGGGAGATACTGAAGGAGTGGTCACTGAAAACTGAAGTATCACTATCACAGAAAGAATACCAAAGAGAAGGTCAGAGTGAATAGGAAGCTTTTCATAAAGTAAATAAAATTTGAGGGGTTCCTTAAAGGAATAGTTGAAAAGAAAGGGGGTCAGTTATCTGGGTGAGTGGGGGGGGTTAAGTACAGGTCAGGGATGGGAGAGAACCTATGATGAATCAAGAAAGAGATCAGCAAAAAGATCAGTTTGGTTGAGATAGAAAGACCTTGTAAGAAATACTACTATAGAAGGCCAGGAAAATAGACTGAGGTCAGCTAGTGGAGGCTAAATATGTATTATTTTATTGGCAGTGGAGTACCATTAAAAATTGTGGAAGGAGATATAGAACTAATGTTTTACATCTGCCCCTGCCAGTTCACATCAGACTCCATTATTCTCCTCCCAAGGTAACTCATGTGAACAACTTTATGAGGTGTACCCTTCCATGTTCATATGAACATAGGAATGTGTGTGTGTGCGTGTGCGTGCATGTGTACATTATATAGATACAAATACATAAATGGGTTGGATCACTATTAAAAATGGGATTGGGGTCTGCCTGGGTGGCTCAGTCGTTAAGTGCCTGCCTTTGGCTCAGGTCATGAACCCAGGGTTCTGGGATCGAGTCCCATATCAGGCTCCCTGCTCAGTGGAAAGCCTGCTTCTCCCTCTCCCTCTGCCTGCTGCTCCCCCTGCTTGTGTTCTCTCTCTCTGTCAAATAAATAAATAAAAATCTTTTAAAAAAATAAAAATAAAAATGGGATTATATGTACATGTTTTTGCATCTTTTTTTTCACTCATAGAAATCACTCAGTTAATCAACTCTTACACTGCTAATGTGCTAATTTATTCTAATATCTGTGTAATAGTCTATGGTGTGGATAGACCTTAAGTTATTCAACCATTTCTTATTTCTTGGTATCCCTTTTTCCCTTAAGGATTTTTTGTTTCTTGGATTGTTTTTCTGTTTCAAAGCTGTCTACAGCAAATAACCTTGTGCATATGCGTTTAAGTACTAGTGGATTTCATTTTATTAGATAGATTCCTATGAGTGGTATTGCTGGGTCAAAACATCTGTGCATTTTCAATTTTTATGGATTATGCTAGATTGCTTTCAAAAACTACCCATTGACATTTCTACATGCTGTATATGAAAGAAAAGTTTTTCCTTCATCCTTCTCAGCATTAGCTGTTTTTGTTCTTTTCATTTTTTTCCTAGTCATAAGGTGATGTCTCATTATAAGTTTAATTTGCATTTCCCCAAACCATTAGTGAATTTGAGCATCTTTTCATATGTTTCTCAGTCATTTATAATTTCTCTACTGCCAATTTCTTGTGCATAAACATTGTTCATTTTATGTCAGGCTATTTGTCTTTCTCTTGTCAGAAGATCTTGTATTTTAGAGACATTAACCTGGGCATGTGCTTGGCAGAATTGCCTGGAGGAGGAAGAGATGGAACGATCAGGAAACAATCACATTGTTCAGAAAATGAGGTGATATGAGCCTTCTTTAGGCTTGAGTCCTTGGCAGTGTAAAGGATAGGCTGGGAAAATGTTTTAAAAAAAGGAGCAACAGGACCAAGGCATTGATTGGATATGGCTGCAGTGAGGAGGGGGGAGGAGAGTGCAGTTATTTTGTGATTTGGCAAGTCTGATTGTTGGGAAATTGGTTATTGCATTTTAAAGATAGGGAATTCAGAGGAGGAACAAGAATTATAGGAAAGAAGAGTTTAGTTTACAAATGAGATGAGTTTGAGGTGACTGTGAGTCATCTTGATGACAAGTAAACTTGCAAGACTAGAATTTGGGAGAAGGGTCAAAGATTGTCAAGCACATAAAAACACGAGGTGAAGAAGAATGAGACAGGAGGCAAATGGGGCAGAGATTTGGGTTTTCCCAGTTATGGGAAGCAGAAAGAGGCACAAAATCTTAGAGAATTAGCAGCCCAGTGTGTCCAAAAACATCCCAGACCATATCGGGTCACAGAGGGAGGCCACACAGAAATAGTGTTTGGGTTAGCAATTAGGCTTTAGAGTGGGTTACCAGATTTAATAAATAAAAATACAGGATGCTCAGTTAAGTTTGAATTTTAAGTAAGCAGTGAATAACATTTTAAGATAATTGTGCCCCATTTGATAAATTTGTCAATATTTAGAACATACTTAACCTGGAAATACTCAATGTTTGATACATACTTGTCTTAAAATATTCATTGTTCATCTGAAATTAAAATTGAATTGGGTATCTGTATTTTATCTGACAGTCCTACTTTGCAGCACATGAGGGCTCATATCTTTGCTCTACCAATGTCTTAGCTTTAGATTACCAAGTAATCATTCCACCATCTCTAAAGAAAAGGTATTCTTTGGGATCAGAAATCTTTTCATGGTGATATTCTGGGCAGTGAAATAACTGACATTCTCTTTACTAGCACTTTATTCATCTACAGTAATGCAATATTATTGATGTCCATTCATATCTTAGCCATTCTACCAGCAAATACTTATTGAGCATATGTCATATGTAAAAACAGGTGCTTCATGAAATGTTCATAATAATGACCCCAAAGTAACTTGGACACCATATACTGACTGCTAAACCCTCAAAGGTTTAAATTGTGCTCAAGAAGGCCACGTGGGTGGCACAGCGGTTAAGCATTCTGGGATCGAGCCCCACATCAGGCTCCTCCGCTATGAGCCTGCTTCTTCCTCTCCCACTCCCCCTGCTTGTGTTCCCTCTCTCGCTAGCTGTCTGTATCTCTGTCAAATAAATAAATAAAATCTTTTAAATAAATAAATTGTGCTCAAGAGATTTTAATTATTTAAATTTATTTTTTATATGTCATTTAAAAAGAATAGCTCTCCCATGTACTTATAGAGAGATTCTATTTGTCAGAATTTTGATTGTGATCTCAGTAAATGGTAATTGGAGGATACATTTTGGGTACTTTTATCTCTAATATATAATACATCGTTTATTATCCCACAACTAGCTTATAATCTTCAAGGATCATAGAGGTCTGATTTCCACTGCAAGCATTGGACAAAGTGGCTCTCTTTTCTTGAAATGTTTTATTACTAGTATTTATAGACTGCACGCATGTGGATATTTTCATTTAGCCCTCACAACAAACTTTTGAAGGAGGGACTGTGATTATACTATTTTACAAATGAAACTAAGACAGAGACCTTGAGTTACTTACCAAGTTCCCACAGGAGGAAAGAGCTGAACATGGCCCAATCCTGTTGACTTTGCTCCAGGGCCCATGCTCATAGCTATACTGAATGATGGGCAGGAGACAGATGTTGGGACTGGAGAGCATAGTGTACTGTGATTAAAGGTATAGCTATAAACTGACTCTAAGGAAGGAGTGATGGATAGAACAGGGTGACATTCTAAAGAATTCAGTTCTTGGTTAGGATTCAGAGGAAGACTCTATTCTTAAAGGAAGCCTAGGACGTTAGTAAGAGAAACAATAGATGTGGGACTGTACCAGAACCTCTTCTGATGAACCACACTGCCTCCAAGACCCATCAACAAAGTCGAGTATGGTGGGCAGCAAAAATGAGTTGGGTCAGAGTTCATGGGAGCTGAAGCCTGTAGAGCTGACCTCAAGTCCTGGACCTGCTGCTGCCTGTGAAGGACTCTGAAAGGATAAAAATCATATAGGAGCACTGCATTTTGCAACCCCCCAACCTCCTGGGACTGGGAAGCTTTTCTGACATTTCAGATCCAAGGATGGACCATGGACTTCTGTTCCTCTTCTTGCCTGTAAAGACAAATGCATTTCATCAGTATTATTGTGGCAGACAAGACATAGAGAAGCAAACACTATAAAGACTGGCACATGAGCAGGTGTTGAAAAAAAATGCATGTGGTGTAGATGCAGGTTATTATAAACTATGTTCATACTTAGAAGACTGAAATTTAATTTAGGATGAAAATTTGCAGTTAAAGCATCTTTAAATATCTTTAGTAGAATCCATTATGGTTCTGAAAAGCAATACAAAAAGCTAAAACAAAAAACAAAAATCTGGATCATTTTATAAATTTAAAAAATGTATTTGCACTATCACACATCTCAGTAGTGCCTATGTAGTAGGAAGAAGTTGGAGCTTTCAAATTTTGATAATCTAATTGAGTTCCTAATCCTTTATACCAGATCCCAATGCTTTTCTAAACAAAGTCTGTATGTCTCCAGGAAGAGTTATCATAAAGTAATGTAGAAGTAACTCTTATTCCCCCCAACTTCTCTTTATGCCCTGCCAGGCAATTCCATATCTTTTCTACTCCATTTCAGTTTGATGGTTTATAATAGTCAACTATCTACCTAATGTTTCCACAAATTGGTAATCCTTATTAAAGGGCACCTTAGCTAAGTAGACACCTGGTGATGGAGGAAATTTCTGCTCTATTGGCATTAACAAATAGAACATCATTCAGCAAAGGGTGAGAAAAGCACATGGAAGCCCATCAGGGAGCAAGTGAATGATGGGCAGGAGACAGATGTTGGGACTGGAGAGCATAGTGTACTGTGATTAAAGGTTAGGGATGGTTAAGTTAGGCAACCTGGCTGCTCTTGAGCTAAGAGGGGATTGTGGGGTCAAGAATAGGTGACCTAGGGACACCTGGGTGGCTCAGTTGGTTAAGCAGCTGCCTTCGGCTTGGGTCATAATCCCAGGGTCCTGGAATTGAGTCCTGCATCAGGCTCCTTGCTCAGTGGGGAGCCTTCTTCTCCCTCTGTCTGCCTGCAGCTCCCCCTGCTTGTGCTCTCTCTCTCTCTAAATAAAATCTAAAAAGAAAAAGAAAAAGAATAGGTGACCTACTGGACACTTACCTCTCTCTTCTCTAAACTGTGCTGAATTTTATCTTTCATTCAGCAATATTTATAGAATATGGGCCAGGAAATGTTCCAAGGTCTGGGGACACAACAGTCAACAGAACAGATAATAATTCCTGCCTTTATGGAATATTCATTATAATGCATATGAAGATAAATTCTTGACACATCACAATTCTCTCTAGAAACAAAAGAGTGTTTAAAAATCACTTGTATATAAATGCTTTTTCTAAAAAACTAAGATGGACAGGTAGTTATTGCTATCATATTGGTATTGTCATGCCCAATACTATACCCAAAGTATTTGGCTTCTTCTGCCAAAGAACTTAACTCTAGAGCTGCAAAGCTACAAGCCAAAATGGATACTTGCTGAAAGAAAACTTTTTTTTTTTTTTTTTTTTACCTCTTAAGTTTCTATCCATAAGTAGAAGCAACACGAGGGGGGAAATTATCAGAAAAAAGATACACACACATACACATTCTCTTGGCTCTCAACATATATCTTTTTAAAAATATGCAATTTATTTTTACAAAGTATCTGAGTTAGGTAAGGAGATGAGGAGCATTCATAGTCTTCCCTTCTCTTTTTTTAACAGGTCTTATGGTCTTGGGAAATAATGGTCTTGGGTTGGGGGAGTGGGAGGGTCATGATGAATAACCAGAGGAGGCATAAATAAATGGAAAGATGGAAATAGAGCTCATGGGTGACTTAAACACTCATCCGATCCCTCACCTTACATATAAGGAAACTGAGGCTGAGAGTGATTATCGTAACTGATCTAACACCCGCAAAGCTAATTTGTAGCAGGTTTGGGGAAAAAATCAACCTCCTTTGACCCTTGGTCCAGGGTCTTCTCAATTA
Organism: Ursus americanus; assembly: GCF_024610735.1. NCBI lineage: Eukaryota > Metazoa > Chordata > Mammalia > Carnivora > Ursidae > Ursus > Ursus americanus. The sequence continues at coordinate 33,329,925 of NC_142145.1, forward strand.
TACCACATTCTCCCTCCTATTAAAGAGAGATCACCTATGTATCATGCTCACGTTAGTAGGAATATATTTCAGAGCCAAGGCAGGAAGCCAAGGCAGGTGCATTGAAAACTGCTAGCTGTAGAAGATGATTAAGGAGCCAGCCATCAGGCCATCTGACCCAAGTGCCTATCCATAAGGGCCCTAAATTAACCACTATAAATAACCAATGGAGAAAATTGTATTTATGAGGGAAAAGCCTAAATGAAATATCAAAAGATATTTTGACAAGCAGCCTGAGTGTATACTCCAAGAGGAGACCCCTGTGGAACATGCTCCCAAACTTACAGGTGGCTAGACTGCCTTCCAGGGGCTTGTTCTGCTGGTAGAGCCCATGCCTTGTTGTGCCACTTAACTTTCACTCCAAATAAAAGATAAGCCAGTATGCGGAGACTGTATCTTGAAAGAAGACCAATGTGTTGGTTTGTCTGGCTAACCACATGGTAACTGACTGTCTTTTCTAAGAATCTAGCTACCAAGGATAGAAAAGTGGTACTGCAGAGAAGATCACTTGTACTGAATGTCCACACCCTGAGGCTGACCAGAACGAACAATTGTCTCTTATTATTCAGAACCCTCTGGCCTCCAACATACTTTTTTCTGGTTCTCAGGTGCCTGCCAGTAAGTTTCAGTTCCCAAAGCAAGATCATTCTTTCAGCACAATTAAGAGAAGGATTATATGGTGTCAACTGACAAGGAAGAGAGAATGGTTTAACTTTCTTAAATTCATACCTTAAATGAGCAGATGAATCAGGGACTCAGAAAGGCTGTGTGTTTGCCTCAGATTTGCGTAGATGCCCTGTGCCTCTCCTCCTGTGCCCTTCTACTCTGTGTTCTCTGAGGTAACCATCTCTCTCTCTTTTTTTTCTAAACTATAAAGAAGCTGTATTCTCTTTGGACTACTTATACACATAGACATGTACACTGTGATGTTTGGATTTAAAATAGGCCCTGAGAGTTCACATTTTGATAAATTATAAAATGGCTTTCCTGCTTGCCTATTGAGTTTCCGTTTTGAAAGTAAAAAATAAAAATAAGAGATGATAACTATCAATATATTTTATGGGTCGAGTATCATGTACAACTTTGTGTTTATAAGAATCAAACAAAAACTTATCAATAGTATGTCTCTAGGAAAAATTCCAAACTTTTATCAAGTTCTCATCTGACCCACCTTTTTTCCATTGCCCATTGCCTGCCTGGCTTTTACACCTTTCTTCTTCCAGAGAAGAATTTTGCTGTGGTTAGAGAAGGATGCATATTATCCCCTCACTTCAAACATTGGCCCTACTTAGCCTAAGCCAATCCTATGCCCCTTGCCTTGGTGGTCTGTTCAGGGATGGACAAGTGACCTAAAATAATTCAGTATGAGTAAGGAAAAGAGAAGTCCTTTTCCCCCCTGACATGAACATGAAAGAAAGTGGCTTAGTCTGGTAGAAGAAATTCTGATGCAACCACAAAGAGAGCCAGTCCTGAGCTGAAGCCAGCACCTTGGATATCAGAACAGAGAGATTAAAAAAAAAAAAAAAAAATGACTTTCGACTTGTTTCTTGGATACATCATCAATTAGCTGCTAGATCAACTTTTTCTTGAAACCTGGAAAACTGCACTTCTCAATACATCAATAAATTGTTTTGTTTTCTTTTGTTTTTAAATCAGTGCTAAGTTTTAATGTTCACTTCCCTTGCAAGCAAAAGAACCTTAAGGTGTTGTTGCCCACTCAAGATCTATTCAGTAAATATGTACTGGTTTACCAGTTGCAATACTTTTTACATCCAGAGCACGCATAATTTTCTACATGTAGAAAAAGAGCAAAACACATGCTATTCTACGTGATAGACATGCCACATTTATATTAGAGTGTTCACTGAAAGATAATGACTACACCTCCTATTTTTCTGGAACCTGATTCCTGAATCTATGTTCTTCCTTTTCCCCTTTCTTTAATTTAATTTTTAAAGTTAATTCCTCAAATGTTAATGACATATGTTGGCCCATAACAAAATGTCCTTCTTTCCTCCAGACTACATTGTTACCCCTGACTATAATAACCTCAATCTTGTCTGCACCGAATTGCCAGGCTCTTGCCTCGTTTTATTTTCCTTCTGTAGTTGCATTCTTAGTGGCCCCTGCTCCCATGACACGATGATGAGTTTGGGATCATTCACGGTGTTTAAACCTTTCAGGAACATTTTCCACTTGAAGAATCCTCTTAAAGTGAATATACATCATTGAGCACGATTATCCAGGCTTAGAAGAACAATACACAGAACAATATGGCCTCTGTGGAATTTGCTGGCAATCTTGCCCAAGAATCTCTGTTCACATTTTCAATTCAGTTTTAGATTTGTTGTTGATTGAATACCTTGTCCTTCTCTTCTATATCTTGGAATCAAAATCTCAGGACTGAAAGGGACTTTAAAGATCATTTAAACCAGTGCTTCTCAATCTGGTTTGGGATCACACTTTGGAATCCATCAGTCTAAACCAATAGATAATAAGGGATTAAGCACACATACTCAGACCTCACTCTTAGAGAACATGTCAAGTTTTAAAAGATTCCCAAAAGACTCTAATATGTATTCTGATTTGAAAATCACAGAAGAATCAGTTTAAAAATCATTTAGAGTTTTTAATTCATTTTATAATTTCTATATCTGACTATACATGAATGGCCTCAGTAATAGGTAATTTGCTACCTTTTAAGGAAATCCACTGAAGCTATGGACAGTTATTTTAGAAACATGTGTCTTGAATTGAGCCTGTAATCTATCTTTTGGTAACCACCAACCATTAATTTTAATTCTACTCCTCAGAAACTATATAGAAGTCAATTCCCTTCCACATGCCATCCTTCCGAATATAGAAAGAGAACTATTATTGCCCCCGGCCACATTGTTCAGTCTTTTCTTCTCCAGAAGAAATAGCTCTATCTCCTTCATTTACATCATGGTTTCAAGTGCCCTTACCATCACACTCATCTTCATCCTCTAAACTTCCAACCTTGTTTTCTGTACAAGCCATTGTTCTTGGATAGTGGCGAAAAAAATAGAGGGGATTAACAATTATATATGAATTTAAGTCTTTGGGCCTGAAATGATATGTGACATTCTAATCCCCATGATCTGTGAATGTTACCTTATTTGGAAAAGAGATCTTTGCAGATGTAATGAAATTTAAAGATCATGAGATAAAGATACCATCTTGGATTAGGCTAGGTGGGCCCTAAATCCAATGATAAGTGTTCTTATCAAATACACACAAAAGAAGACAAGGCATATGAAGATGAAGGCAGAGATTGAAGTGATACAGCAATAAACCAAGAATACTAAGGAGCCGGAGTTGGAAAAGGCAAAGAACAGATTCTTCCCTTGGGTTCTGGGAAAGCACCACTTTACCAACACCTCAATTTCCAAGTTCTAGGCTCCAGAACTATAAGAGGATAAATATGTCTCATTTTAAACCACCAAGTTTGTGATAATTTGTTATGGCAGACCTAGTAAACTAATGCAGGTCTTAATATCTAAAACGTAGGGGATAGAAATACTTAATGACATCATTAATCACTTTTTTTTTCTATAAGAAGTTTTGATCAGGTAATGAAACAGTTTAAAACAAGGTGCAAAAAAAATTCTTGATATCCAGAATATAAAGCTAATTTTTACCAGGTAAATGATGTCAGATTTATTAATCTTTGTTTCTATTTGAAACTAGACTGATGATAAAGCTCTTAATATGGTGAAAGAGCAGGATTATCAGCACAGATTAAAAAAAAAAAAAAAAGATTCCTAGGAAGCACCATAAGTCACATACAAAATTTATAAGCTTTACGTTTTTTTCCTTGAGAGGATTACTAGCCATTCAAGTAAGGGGAAGGCTATAGATAGGATTTATTTTGATTTCTGGCAGGCATTTGGCAAAGTCACATATTATTTGGGGAAAAATGCAGGAAGGTGAACTGGATGATAGTAGAATTCATTATGTGATTTACAGAAGATGAAAATGTTAATTAACGGTTCAGTGGCAAGCAAGAAAGGAAACTTCAGGGATGCCAATGTCCTGTACTTTGAACTTATCCTCTCCCACTATGTTTTGGTGATGAAGATAGACTGAGGTCTTTCTGATTATGAAATCTATGGAGAATGCAACAGTTACCACATATACTGGAAAACATTTTAGGACCAAAACATATTAATAGGTTTAAAGAGTATATCTCCATTGTTTTTTCAGAATCCAACATCACCAGAGATGTTTTCTGGGCTTTCATGGCATGTATGGGGTGAAGTTCACTTTAGTTACAGCTAGGTGTCGGGCTTTTATCCCAGCCATACACAGAGCAGTTCTTCTTTTATTTATTATATAGGGGTGCTGCATGGCATTTCTGCTAAACAAATATGTATGAAAAATTAAAGGACAGAACTGACCCAAAGCAAACTTAAGAAATTTAATAAAACTATAAAGATTTAGATTTAGCCATATATTTAATGAACACTGTTGGAGGAGGTCATCCAGCTGATGTGACCTCCAGTTGACTCATGAGTTGGCCCTGAGCATTTGGAGGCTCCTAGCTGCCTCCCCTGTCCTAGAATGTACATTTCTCCCACCATTCCCACATGGGAGATATTTTCAAGGATACAGCCTTGAGAGAACAATGTTGCTGGAACCATTTGGATGAAACACTGCAACTAAATCCAGTTAAGGCCTCTATATAAACTTTTAAGATTCTGGCAGGCAATGAAGAGATCCACCCATCTTGTGGCTACCTAATATCAGCCTCATATGTAAGTTCTTTTTCTGTTACACTTGTCACTTAGTTCTGCTGCTTTCTTTGGCCTCTCCTTGCCCTCTGTGTGCAGGGGACGCTTTGGAAACCAATAAACACTTAACAAAACATTTACTATGTGTCAGGCATTGTTCTATGCATTTTACAAGTTGTAACTTACTACATTTTCACTGCAATGAAAGGTAGGTACTATAATTACCCTCCTTTTACTAAGGAAACTGACACAGAGAGGTCAAGTAATTTGTCTATGGTCACACCACTGATAAGATCACTTGAGTGGCTTCCTTTTGGTTAAACAGTATCCTTTGTTGGCTCTTAAATATATTATAGGAACACAAGAAAGAGAATAGTTGACTTTTTAGACCAGGTCTGTGGTGATGATGGTGCTGTGCTACTTCCATTCTAGAACATATTGTCAAGTTTGAAAAACTAAACTTCATAGGAGATATTCATTTACACACTGAAGCTCTTTCAAATGACAGCATCCAGAGCAGTGACTGGTAAGTAAGTTAAGCTATATCTGGGGTTCTTGACTATAACAGGAATGTTGAGTCTGAATCAGAAAAAAAAAAAAAAAATGCAAAGGCAAATAAAAACAACATGTGCAAATATTTGATAGACTAAAGGTGGAATAGTAATTAGACACATCCTGTGCTGTGAGAAAGCAGAAATTAATCTGATGGGCAAAATTTTAAGGAGAATGTAACCAGTAGAGCTCTCCTAGAACTATTACAAGGCAGCGGATTCTGAGCCACACATTTTATGTTAGTGAAAATTGGTGACCTACTGTTGGAATTGTAGTGGGAAAGTTTTCAGTATTGTGTAGGAAGCTGGATTAGATAATCTGTAGGTTTCCTTTCAGATATTAGATTCTATATTTCTGTGTTTATTTTTATGCAGACATGCTGAGAAATTGACATAGCAATCAATGAGAGTTTTTGCTTGAATAAATATTTCAAAGTCAAGCCCATGTTTCTCAGGCTTTCTATTGTATTTCCTTTCTCCACCACTTTCCAAATGTGTATTTCAAAACTGAAAGAAATCCACAAAAGCAATTTCTTTCTAATTGCATAATTGCTACATTTTGGTATAGCACTAGTGGGAAAAAAAATGGCTTGACATTCTGAGATTTCAATAAAAATTTACTTAATAAAGAATCCAGACTCAAATAACTGTTTACTTATAAACTGGAATTTACTGAAAACCTCAAACACTGTTTCCCCTTTACTACTGCCACATAATTAAATAATTTCACAATTAATTACTTTCAGGAGAGATAATTTGTTTTCATTAAAATATGTAAATATGCATCCCTTGCTGTGCTTTTTTTTTCTTAATGTTTTTTCACCCACTGTTGTGATGGTGCTCCATGATAAAGGGTTTCACTGTAGGCTTCAAATCGCAGCCTGGAGATTTATCCATCAGCCCTAGAGAGCACTTTCCCCCACAACATTGTTTCCTCTGCCCCAGCTAGCCACAGTACAATTTCAGAGCAACCACAAAGGTTAATGTTTCACTCTCTATTCCTGCGTTTTTGTTCTGTAGTCTTCACTTTTTGAGGCTCCAGTTTATCTTATGACATCATTGATAAGTTAATATGTTGGATTCAAGAAAATCTAAAGAACCAATCCAGCAGGGGTAAGGGGAGAAACCACACATACACACACACACACAAAAAAAACAAAAACAAAAAAACCCACTACCACCACGACCACACACAAAACTTTGCATTTTAGATTATTTAGATAAGATTGGGATCAAAAAGGATCTAGTGACATCAAACCAACAGACATCAGGTACCCACTATGTTCAGGGCACTGTGTGTACAATTGTGAAGCATGAAACATGCAACTAGAAAAAGTCCCTTTAAAGGGATTTGTATTTCTTATCAAAACCAAATATACGATTTGCTGGTTTTGCACTAGAGAGTATGTTTATGTAGGGAAAGGCAATAGAATAAAGCAGTTTTCGCTATATATCTGAGTATCACCTTAAAGTAATGCTACAATCATCACATCAAATTATGGAAGGCAGAGCAAAAAGCAAAATTTCTCTTGGCTCACCCCTGCCTAATGAGACAAATTATGGTATTCAAAAAGACTACTAATGGATGCCGTAAAGGCAATAAACATGGGGAGTACAAGTGGCCTAAACCCAGAGATTCAAGTTAAAAATTCAGCTCTTACTATAGAGTGATTACTCGCAGTGGCTGCAGATCCTGTCCATCGCACCTGCTGCCTGAGAAATGTTTGCCTCTGAAGAGTCAAAGTTACTTTCTAGGCATTCTTTTTCAGGCTTTTTAGCTCATCTAGATATCAGTTGATTAAAGAAGAGACAGAGGTGGGGGCGCCTGGGTGGCTCAGTGTGTTGGGCAAACCAGGTCTTGGTTTCAGGGTCTTGGTTGGTCTCAGGGTTGTGAGTTCAGACCTGGTGCTGGGCTCCACGTTCAGTGTGGAGCCTACTTTAAAAAAAGGGTGGGGCTTCTGGGTGGCTCAGTTGGTTAAGTGTCTACGTTTGGCTCAGGTCATGATCCCAGCATCCTGAGTTGGAGCCCTGAATCCGGCTCCCTGCTCAGCGGTGAGCCTGCTTCTCCCTCTTCCTCTGCTGCTCCCCCTGCTTGTGCTCTCTCTCTCTCAAATAAATAAATAAAATCTTTCAAAAAAAAAAAAAAAAAAAAGAGAGAGAGACAGAGACAGAGGTCCAAGGGGTATATAGTACCATCACTAAAGACATGTTCAGGTGTATATATAGTAGATACAGGACACTTATCTTTTTCTTGGAAACCACCTCTCTTGGTTTTTATTTTAAGGAAAGAGATGGCTTCTTGGTGGGCTTGCTACTTACTCCTTAAACATATACATACATGCAAACTTTAGAGAGAAACATTTCTCCAGGAAATAAAATAATCTTTGTTTTTGTGAGGCTTTCTTCTTGGATGATTGATTACACTCCATTGGTAAAAGTGGCTTAGCTATTGGCTATTCTACACTGGAATCACAGCTTTCTGACCTTTATTTTTTTTGTGCCCACAAAAATAATTCTCTAAAATTGAAAAGGAAGGGTAAATTGAAATACAAATGTAATAAAATAGTATTTGATCAAAAAGATAAGAATCTTCAAAAGGAATTAAGTATCATTCATATAGAGAGGTTTATTATTATCAGGTGTTGAAATGACTATACATTACCCAAAACTGAATTTTTATAGAGATTTTGTTTTTAAGAAGAACTGGCCATATTAGACAGGGGGAAACATGGTATTAGAAAGGATGCAATACTTCTAAGTGCAAAACAAGTTACATAAAGACCTTTAGCTTCTCTCTCTCTCTCTCTCTCTCTCTCTCTTTTTTTTTTTTTTTTTTTTTTTTGGTTTACATGGAACTATTTTTAAGGAGCCTAATCATTTGGTATTTTATAATTTGTTTTCCAAGGCCCCTTTCCAGGGTTAAGCCCTCTATCCCCAGGCCTTTAAAATGAAATGCTAACAGACCATTAACTGCAGTGGCACTCAGAGGCCTCTCCATTAGAGCCTCTGCTTTGTTAATTAAAGACACGCCATCAAGGCTGCAAGGGTCTGAATCATGACCTACCTTTTGAGATCAGTTTGCAAATGTCTCTTGGCTACTTTATGTGCAACTTAACTTTCAAATAAAAGCCAAGAAATAATGAAAACCTTTCTCTTTCCACAACATCTACAAGAATATATAGTGTATCTGAAAATGGAACAAAGAGGAGCCTCATTTATCTCCTATCATTAAAGAAGATAATGCTATGAGATAAATGGTTCTGGAAAAAGGAAGCAGCCTTTCTCTGTTAATTATTTGAATGGGAATATCTCATACTATAGCATACTATACGTTTCCTATATTTTTAGTCATTCCTTTTTGTTGTGAAATAAAACATTTATAGAATGCACAAAATACAAATGTATACTTCAATAAAATATCATAAACATAGTCTTCTCTAACAAGCCCCCTTCCCTGCCATTCAGGACATAGAGCAATCCCAGCAAAACTCCTGAAAGGAATTTCTACTCTGACTTGTATGGTAATCACGTCCTTACTGTTATTATTTTATTTTGACCACTTAGTTATGCAATAAAAAAAAAAAAACCTGTTACTGTTTGTCAATTTCTTTAATATTTAATAAAAGTATTCAGAGATGGGGCACCTAGATGGCTCAGTCAGTTAAGCATCTGCCTTCTGCTCAGGTTGTGATCCCAGGGTCCTGGGATAGAGCCCTGCATTGGTCTCCCTATTCAGAGATTAAGGATTTATTTTGCCTAATTTCTTTTAGTCCGCATTATGATTTTTGAATTTCTCTTATTGTTGTATATAATTGTACTTAATTCTTTTCTTTTCTGTATAGTGCTCCATCATATGAACATATCACAATTTATTTGTCCATAATACCACCGGTGAACATTTTGTTTCCAAGTTCTGTCTATTAAAACACTGTTCTTAATAAACATTTTTGTTTATGTACCTGGTATGCATGCATATGTTATTCTAGTATGTATATCTGTGGGTGGAATTGCTCATTTGCAGACTAGATACTGAAAAATGGTTTTCCAATGAGGTTATAGGAATTTATAGCAATTACTAACAGTGCATGAGTCTTCCATTGCAACATATTCTAGTCAACTTTTGGTATTTTCACATTTCTTCATTTTATCTACTCTGGCTGGTGAACAGTGGTATCTCATCATGGAAATTGCATTTCCATTGTTATTATTGAATTGGAACAGCCTTTCATATATTTATTGATCATTCAGATCTTTTGTTGAATGTTTGTTCAAGTCTTTTGTCTATTTTTCTATTGATCTGCCCATCTGTTTTATTGGTTTGTACACATTCTTTCTAGATTTTGGATGAGGCTTTTCAAGGTATACATATTACAATTTTTTTTTTTTTTTTTTTTTTTTTTTACTTTATGTTGCTTAACATTTACTCTCTTAAAGGTGTCTTTTGGTAAGCTAAAGTTCTTAACTTTCATGTAGTCAAATTTCTTAATTTTTTAAATATGTTTAGTGTTTTGGGCATCTTTTTTAAGCTAGTTTTCCATCCTGGATCTCTTATTTTATTTTGTAAAAGACTTCTTATGTTGTTTTCTAAAAGCTTCTTTTTTTGGTTTACATGGTTGGGTCTGTAATCTACAAGGAAGTGATTTTTTTATTGATGTGAAATACAAAGAGAGTTTCTGAATATTATTTTTTCATATATAAACATTTAATTTCCCTAGCAATATTTATTGAAAGTGCTGTTCTTCTTCTTCTGTACCATGTCACTTTGTCAAAAATCAAAAGTTCATATGTGCATGGTTTTTTAACAGTCATGCTATATTATTTGTCTATACAACAATACCACACTATCTTAGCTACTATACATCAAGTGTTTTCACATTATTCTTCTACCATGTCTTGGCCCTTTACATTTTTCATGCAAATTTCAAAATCAGTCTTTTGTGTGCCAAAAATAAAGTCATGTCGGAACTTTGATTGGAGATTGCACAGAATTTGAATAAAATTAGCATGTGGATAGCATTGTCTTCCAATCTCTGATGATATCATAGTTCTCCATTTATCTAGGTTTTTGCTAATATCTCTCATTTTTAGGTATTCTTATTAATGGCCTTGTAAATATTTCATTAGCCTTATTCCTAGGTAATTGAATTTTTGAGCTATAAAATGACATATATATGTATAGATAGGTAGTTATTTAATTTTATTTTTTAAAATACTTTCATTGATATTTAAAAATGAAGTTGACTTTTATATTTTGAGTTTATACCCAGCAATCATGCCATATTATTGTATTGATTCCAATAGTTTATCCATAGATTCTTTTGGATTTTCTACTTGTAACATTATATCATCTGTGGATATCATTTGTGAATAATGACAATTTTCTCTTCCCCAAAAACCCAATTTTATAACATTTGTCTGTCTGTCCATCAATCAATCTATCTATCTATCATCCATCTATTTATCATCTACCTATTAATGTATTACCGTATGTATTGGCTAGGGTCTCTCTGGTCACAAAAGTGATAGAAGTAGACATATTTTTCTTAACCTCAAGCTCAAGGGGAAAGCATTCCACATTTTACCAGGAGTCATAAAGTTGATTGTGTTTTTAGGTAGCCTATATCAGACTGTGTTAATTCTCATTCTTCCTCCTATTCCTAGTTTCCTATGTATTTAAAGCATGACTGAATGTTGAATTGTATTGAAAACATTTTCTTCATCTATTGAGGTAGCTGTTTTATTTTTCTCCCATAACCTGTTAATATAGGTAATTGCATATCTAATGTTAAACCACACTCACCTTCTTGGTAAACCCACATTGGTGATGATATGTATCAAGTTTTCTCTTGCTGCATTCAGTTTGCTAAGTGCACCTGAAATTTTTGCATATGAATTTTCATTCATATAATTTTCCTATAATTTTCTTTTTTTATATTCTCCCTGTCTAAGGGAGAATATAGTATCAAGGTCATATAAGACTTATATAATAGGTAGGACGTATTCCATCTTTTTCTATATTCTGAAGAACAGGTATATGATTGGAACTCTTTCTTTCTTAAATGTTTGTTAGAAACTACTTGTAAAGCCATCTAGATGGTTTTCTTTGGAAGACTTTTTAATTACTGAGTCAGTTGTTTTAATGGTCATAGGACAACTACTCTTTGTTCCACTATACTGTTTTTTTTTCTAGAAATTTGTCCATTTTAGCTGGATTTCTAAAAATGTTGGGTTTTTTTTTTCATAATACTCCTTTGTTTAATAGTCAGCAGCATCTGTGGTGATTTTTTCAGTCCCAATACTATTTTTATGCCTTTTTTTTCTCCGTTGGTATTTGTCAATTATGTCTTTGCAGAGAGCCAACTTTTTCTTTGCTAATTCAGTCTTTTTCATTATGATTTCTCTCTATTTCATATAACTGTTTTATCATTTAGTTTGCTCGAGTTTATTTACATCGTGTTGCCATTCTTTTTCTAATTTATTGAGAATGGACACTTAGGTCATTAATTTAACAACATTTCCTTCCTATGAATGGATTAGAGGCTTTACTTATCATAGCCAAAACCCCAAAACAATTAAAATACCCATAAACAGGAGATGCAATGAGCATATCCTGGCATAGTCACACAATGGAGTATTACTCAACATTGAAAAGAGTGAACTACTGATACCTACAGCAGTGTGCATGAACATCAAACAAATTAAGCTGAATGAAAGAAACCAGACAAGAACCAGAATAGATACATGTGATTTTATTGATATGAAGTTCATGAACAGGCTAAACTAACCTGAGGTGTTAGGAATCAAGGCAAAAGTTGCCCATCAAATGTTCCCCTATCTTGATTGTGGTGGTGGTTGTAAGGATTTATACAATTATCGCAACTCATTGAAGTTTACATTTGAAGTTAGTGTCTGGCAGTGTAAGAAATATTTTACCTCCATAAAATTATTTATAAATAAAGAACATAAATTATATATTATATTGTAGTAATGTGATGCCCATGAGAGTTACTCCAATGTGTAATGCTGTCTGCTCTCGTTTGTAACTTTTTATCAATATTAAGGCACTGCCCTTTATCTTAACTTGTTGTTTTTGATTTGCGATGCAGTAGGAAATAGGAACTTAGGTATGGGAATTTAGGTGAAAGAGTTTCAGGGTCTGAATGGCTTTCTTGTGTATAAAATTAGTGGATTTTAGTAAATGAATGATTTTTTGTATTATTTAATGAATTATAGTTCCTACTTGCTAATATATAGATTATTTATTGTGATCCAGAAAAGTATGATTGCCTAATAAGATGGACAAGTGAATCACTACACATCTGCCAATGTGCCCATAGGAAATGCTTGTTTCGTTTAATAAAAAAAAAAAAAATTGCATAAATAAGGCTGGGTATCATGTGTCTAAGATGGTTTGAAAACATTCAGCAGACTGGAAGATTTGGTTTTCTAATCTCTTAGATACTTTTAACACCTCTTCCAGGTCAAGATCTGTGCCTCAATTCCCAACTCCTAATTCAATAGGAGAACGTCCTGAGGTCCGCATCAGATATGACTGGATATTTATTTTCATCTTCATCGAGACATTTGTCTGCTTCAAGGTACTTTAGCAGTTCTATTTGTCTCCTAGGTGGCCTTGTCTCTTAAGAGATGTTTGTGTTGGGGTCTCTGAGGTTACAGAGAAGACCAGAACCAATTCTTTGATCTGTTTTGTATTTCTGTACTCTGGCACACCAGTGCCAAGTTGGCGTCGTTGTGATTCTGGTTTCAAAATGTAGGTTAGTACTCTGGGTTTTTTGGCTTGTTGGTTTGTTTTTGACAGTTTCCTTTATGTAAAGGGCTCTGAGTTTGAACTTGCCTTAACAACTCCTTTCTCCAGCCCTGGAGTCCAATTCTAGCCTTCTGGAATAGAATCCAACAACTGCACTTTATAGTAAGTCAGCAATTTCTTAGCTTATACTGTATCCCAAGTGCTGATATGACCTTGCCATTTTACCTCTCTGAGACAAAATTTCCAAGAGAGGAAACTGAATAAAATAATCGTTATGGTAACTTCTTTCACAGCCATGTACCTTCTGTACCCTAAAGGTTCTTGCAGGTGGAATGGGCTCTTGGAAGCTCTCCTGTCCAGCCCTAGCCTAAGGTTAAACCTGGCTAAGAACACGAGAAATTAGATTCATTTGCTGTGAAGGGATTTCCACATGTCAGCATTTTCTGTTACTTTGTCATTGACTTCTAAGGCATTCCCAGAATGATTTGTTTTTTTCTTGAGCAAAGAAGAAAAATGAAAATAGGAAAGAAAAAAAAAAGCACCTTGATATTCATTATTATGCAGCTTTTGCTTTGCAAAACACAATTTATAGCCAAAAGTCTCCTTTTTTGTATTACGTGCAACTTCAGATGTCCGATGTTAAACAGAAAGTGCTATAAAAATGTCTGTCCTCATTCAGAAAGATTCAGACGCTTGACAATAATGTGAGAAACAGTTATACATGTAACCTTGGTGCCACTTTCATGGAATATGTATTTGTGAATGATTCTATTCTTAGCCCAGTTTTGCGGTTGTATTATTTCCAGTTGTGGATGCTGGGACTGTGGTAGCACATCTTCCTCCAGGGGCTTACATTTCATTGTCACTGTTTTACCTCCCGTCTCTCCTTGCATCTACCCACATCCTGCTTTCACTTTGCTTCAAGTCTCTTGATTCTCTTTTATATTGTAATATATATCGTATGTAACAGTAATGTTAAGTGGTTTAAATAGATGTAAGTTGTAATCTGTTTTTAAAATCTGGTTGATCAGATAGCTCTTGACTGGTTCTGATTTCACAAACAGAAAAAGAGAGTCGGCTATTAAAAAAAGGTATTTTGGGGATGAAAAGGGAAATTTGAATATGAACTATTAGACTATATGAGGGTATTATCATTACTTTTGCTAAGTGATTGTGATATTATGATTTTTTAGGAGAATGTCTTTAGTTTTTATAGAGGCATGCTGAAATATTTATTAGTAAAGTGTTAGGTTTTCTGAAATGTATTTTAACATTATTTATAAAGAGAGAGAAAAACACAGATATGGCCAAGTATTAATAACTGTATAATTTAAGTGGTAGATATGTCTGTCCATTATACTATTCTTTCCACTTTTCTATTTTATTTGAAAATATTCTACCAAAAAAAATCAGGGTTGGGGGAAGCCACATAACTGAATCACTTATTCCCTTATAGATCTTGAGAATTTTGACTGGCACCAGCTAAATCAAAGTGGTCCTTCAGGTAGTCCAAAAGGGATTGTTTTCCAAAAGAAAAGAAAACTAACTCTAAGATCTATAAACCAAAGGGAAAGAGTAATGATGCCAGTGTACTAGACCTCAGAAGTCACTAGTGGCCTGAATTGGACCCTCAAGTGTAGCTTCTTTGGTCTGCTTAATATCCATAAAATATTTGCATCCAAATCCCAATCCCAGTGTGTTACATATACATTGTGATTGCTGGTTCTTTCTGATGAATTGTCCCATGTATCATTATGAAATATTCCTTCTTGTCTCTACTAAGAGTCTGTTTTGCAGTTTACTTTGTCTGATATTAATTTAGCTATGCCAACTTTATTATGATCATTATTTTCATAGTATATTTTTTTCCCATTTTTTCTCTTTTAACATGCATTTGGGTCTTTACATTTGAAGTTGGTTTCTTATAGATATCATGTAATTGGGTCTTGCATTTTTATCAGTATTACTGTCTACCTTTTCATTAGAGTGTTCAGTATACTTACATTTAATGTGCTTATTAATATATTTGAATTTATGTCAATATGTCCCTTCTGGATTTTTTTTTGGGGGGGGTGTTATTATCTGTTACTCATTTACTGATTTCTTTCTGGCTAATTAATTTTTGGTTAATTATTTATGGCTAAGTGATTTTCTATTAGTATTCCATTTGTTTTCTTCTGTTGAATTCTTACCTGGTTTTTAATTCTACATCATAGGTTGGCAGACTTTTTCTTCAAAGGGCCAGTAGTAAATATTTTCGTTTTCTGGAAGCTGCATATGGTCTCTGTTTCACATTCCTTTTATTTGTTTGCTGGTTTATTTTCTGACCATTTAAAAAAATTAAAATAGCATTCTTTGCTTACAGACCATACTAAAACGGGTAGCAAGCCAGATTTGGACTGTGGGCGGTGGTTTGTAGACCTGAATTCTAGTGGTCAAAATATGCATCATTAATTTATAAAAGCTATTTATACTCCATTATGTACTGCTCATACTTAACTTTCCACTGGTCACCTGCCATTTGCAACATCTCATATCATGAATGTAATAATCTCACTACAGTAAGTTTCCATTTACCTGCCCCCCTTTACAAGTAGCCCTTTATGCTCTTGAAGTCATATTATTTACTTCTACGTTAGTTATAAACACCGCCTTACAATGTCATTTTTCTTGCTCTACATATTTTTAGAAGTTGCGAGAAATAAAATAAAAAGCATTTGTGTTTATTTTCATACCTCATATTTCTGGTGCTCTTCTTTTTTTCTATACATAGGGGAGATCTTCCATTTGGTATCATTTTTGTTCAGCCTAAACAACATTTATTACCTTTTCTGTAGTACATGTCTGCTAACAACAAATACCTTAGCTTCCATTTACTTGAAATGTATTTATTTTACCCTTGCTTTTAAAGACCATTTTTTGCTGGGTAAGCAATTCTAAGAAAACAGTTATCTTTTCTTTTTTTAGCTCTTTAAAAATATAATTTTATTTAATTCTGACTTTATATTTCAGATAAAAAGTGAACCATAATTCATATTATATGCCTCTGTGAATAATGAGTCTTTTCTTCCCTCTACTGCTGTCAAGATTTTTTTCTTTATTATTGTTTTCCAATAGTTTGATCATGATGGTCCTAGGTGTGATTTTCTCTACATTTATCCTGCTTGGGTTTCTCTTCATATCTTGGATGTAGAAGTCAATATATTTCATCAAATAAAAAAAATCAGCTATAATTTTGTTAAATGTATTTTTTTCAGTTCCATTTTCCTTATTTTCCTTTTGGGGTTTCAATTATACATGTTAGGTTGTTTGGCATTATACCACCCATTTAGGAAGCTTTGGTGACTTTAATTTTTTTTTCTTTCATCTTTAGAATGAATAATTTCTATTGATCTGATTCCAGGTTTGCTGTCCTATTCTTATGATATCTCTAACCTATTATACCATAAACTGAATTCTTCATTTTAGCTAGTATCCTTTATCATATAGTTCTTTTTATACTTTTCTCTTCTAAGATTTCCTATGCATCCATTCATTAAGACCAGATTTGTCTTTAAGTCCTAGATAATCATTCTAGTAACTCTTTACTGTCATGGTCTACAAAATACAACATTTGAGACAGCTGACTGCTTGGGATTGCTATCCATTGACAGCTTTTATTTTTTCCTCAACTCTTGTTCACATATTTCTGTTTCTTTGCATATTTCATAATTTTTCATTTCACATTGGTTATCACGGTTTATGCAATTTGAAGACTCCAGGGGTGCCTGGTTGGCTCGTCGGTTGAGCATCTACCTTTGGCTGAGGTCATGGTCCCAGGGTCGTGGGATTGAGCCCCAGGTCAGGCTTCCTGCTCAGCAGGGAAGTCTGCTCCTCCTCGTCCTCTCCCTCTGCCCCTGCTCATGCGTATACTCTCTGTCTCTCGCTTACTATCTCAAATATATAAATAAAATCTTAAAAACAACAACAACAACAATTTGAAGACTTTGGATTTTGTTTTTCTTTATCTAAGGAGTGTTTGTTCTTTTCTATCAGGCAGCTTAGTTCCTGGCTCATTACTTTCTAATAGTCCTTTGTGTGGATCATATTAACGTTTAGTTTTAAGCTATGTTAGGACAGTTCTAGAATAGGCTCTACTTTAGTGTATGGAATTTACTCCTAAGGTGTGGATTTTTAATTCACAGATGGATACCCAGGATATTAAAATATTTCTCTGGAAAGCCAGAATCCAAAGTCTTACAACATTACTGTCAAACCCAGAGCGGCTTCTCTGGTATTTCTCATGTAGTCTTTTTGTTTGCTTGTTATTTAAAATCAATTAGCCAACATATAGTACATCATTAGTTTTTGATGTAGTTTTCATTGATTCATTAGTTGTGTATAACACCCAGTGCTCATCTCCTATAGTCTTAACCCCCAGTCAAACATTTATGGGGGAGCCTCCTCTTAAACTTCTGCCCTCCCCCATGCATGTCCCTTCTTTCTCTTGCCATGACCCCTAAAGTCCTGCCACTGCAGCAGTCCTAAACTCTTATCTTTGTTTTTACAGTTCAGTGATCCCATCCTGCAGGTCCCTGTATCACTGTCAGGATCCTGTCACCAGGTAGGAAGCTGGAGTGATCATTGGACTTACCTAGTAAGTTTCCTCCCCTCAGGGATAGCAGAGTTTTACCAACTGTGGTCCAATTCCTGAAAACTATTGACACGTATTATGTCCAGTTTTATGTTTGTTCATAGCAGGAGGGCTGGTGTGGTAGCAGTTACTCTAGTATGGCCAGAAGTAGAAATATATCTATTTGCTCTTATTTCATCTGGCTATTCTATTTAAGCATGTGCTTTTGTAAGCCATGAAAAAAATAATCGAAATAGAATGGAAACATGGACTAAGGGTTTTGTTTTCTGTTTTTTTTTTTTTTTTTTTTTTTTTACAAAAAGATATTGAATGTTAAGACTTGGATCTTGGAAGAAGGCTATGAAGGACCATTGAATTTTCTGAAGCAGGAGAGGTTTATGCCAATTAATGAAGCACACTGAGATCTTGGTCATGAGAACTTTGTAAACAGCAGCCAATGAGTTATGAGCCATGAGCTGAGCTGGGTCTTCACAAAACCCAAAGCACTGTAACTTTATATCCAGTTTTACGGTTTGTTCATTTGTTTCTATTTTGTATTGCTTGTTTAACTGCTTATGTTTGATGATGTGGTTTCAGTACTTCAGGCTCTACGAAGTAAACCCCGATTAGAGATCAGGCATTTCATGCCCTTCTGGTTTTAATCTTCACCAGAGGAAATTTCTCCACTGGCACAGACTCCTCAACTGGCAGCTGGTATATAGGCTACACTGCAGTAGAAAGAAACACCAGTAAAAGGGGGAAACCCCCACTCTTTTACTGGCACACCTATTCTACCTTGTATAACATGCATATTACAGTAAGAAAACTCTTCCAGGGTTTTCCAGCCTTTAAATATTTGCAGTAGGTATTTTTCACTCCTTAGTACTTTCTGTTGACCAGGTACTGGCAGGCCAGCTCTCCAAAAACCTGATCTGCCTCTTTCTCTCTGAAAGTGGACTGCTCTGGTGTATGGTGCTCACTGCTCAATTCTCTCCTATTTTCAGTTCCCACTCAGACCTTGAGACAAGGGTTGTAATGGAAGTAGTTTCTCATTTATTCTGGTAGTATTGTGAGCTGTATTGATGGCTTTCTGAGTATTAAACAAACCTTGAGTTTCTGGGATGGATGTCGTGGCCAGGGTTTGTTGCTGTTGTTGTTTGATTCAGATTGCTCATATTTTGTTAAGGATTTTTACATCTGTGTTCATGAGGGGTATTGTCTCTAATTTCCTTTCATGTGATATCATTCTCAGCTTTTGTCTCAGCATTATGCGGGTCTCACAAAACAAGTGAAGACTTTCCTCCATCTCTTTTGTGAAAGAGCTTATGTAATATTGATATCTATTTTTCTTGTTTGATAGAATTCACCAGTGAGCCCATTTCTGCTAGTAGCTTTCTTTGTGGGAAGTGTTTGATAACAAATTTAATGCAGACAAATTTTCTGTTTCCACCTCAGTCACTTTTGGAAGGCTGTGTTTTTCAGGGAGTAGATTTGTTTTATCTATGGCATAAAATTGTTTACAATATTTTTTGTTATCAATTTAGTTTCCAGATGGATCTGTTATGGTACTTTCTTTTTAAATTTTTGAAATTAGTCATTTGTATTTTCTTGATCTCTTTATTCTTAGTAATCTGTTTAAAAACTCAACTTTTGATTCCGTTTTGTTAATATCACTTATTGTTTGATTTCTATTCCATTAGTTTCTGTTCAATTCTTCATTATGTCCTTCCTTCTACTTAATTTAGTTTTAATTTGCTTACCATTTTTAGCTTCATACAGTTGAAAATAAGGTTATTAATTTTAAAATCATTTTCATTTACATGTATTCATTTAATGCTAAAAATTTACTTCTAAGTATTGCTTTACCAAATACCACACATACTGATATGCTGTGTTTATATAATTGAGTTTGAAATATTTTTAAAATGTCCTTGCTATTGTTCTTTGACCCTACAGTTCATTTTAAAGTGTTGTTCAATTATGAAAGTTTTAGGACTTTTTACAAAAATATATTTTACATTGTAACTAGTTTCTAATTATATTCATTGGGTTCAGAAAATATACTGTGAATATTTTTTAAGTTATTAAGATTTATTTCCTGACCCATCGTATCACTTACTTTGGTGAAATGTCTATGTATACTTGTATAGTATACCTATTTTGCCGTTTTTGCATATGTTATTATACTGGTATTTTGTTTACCTTTTTTCTAGTTACCAAGAAAGGTTTATTAATATCCCCATATATAATTATGTGCTTGTTTATGTCTCCCATTATTTTTGCTTTTTACATTTTGAATCTCTATTTGATGTAAATATATTAATTGTGTTGTCTTCCTAGTGAACTTACTCTCATCATTAGGAGTATCACTGTTTATAATATGCATCCAGCAGTTATTTTATTTTGTCTTATATAGTCATTCCATCTTCCTTATACTTACTTTTTGCATTGTCTGTATGTTTTTATTATTTTATCTTCAACCTATCTTCATCTCTTTTAGACTGCATAATTGAACCCAGCTTTTTAATCCAGTCTGATAATCTCTGCCTTTTAAGTGAAATATCTAGTCCACTCACACTTAATATTATTTGTTTTAGTCTTTTGCTATTCTTTTTTACTTTTCCCTTCTGCTTTTCTTTCTTTTTTTTTCTTTCATTTCTCTCTCTCTCTCTTTTTTTTTTTTTTTTTGGTCTCTACCTTCTGTTTTTCTTTTTATAGTTAGTAGACTATATTGTTTTATTTTAATTTTGTGATCAACTTTCTTTTATCATTTAATAAAAATCTGTGGCAATGGGTACTCTATTACCATTTCTATGAAAACTTTTCATTTATTTTTTTTTAAACTTGTGTTTTTTTCCAGATAGGATTCTGGATTGATAGTTTTGTTGTTGTTGTTGTTGTTGTTTTTCCTCCCTTTCAGTATTTTAAAGATGGAATTGTATTGTCCAGTGTTTTCCATTATTTTTTCTGAGGAGGAAAGTATCGCAGTTACTAGTGTTCTTTAGGTAATATATCATTTTTCTCTGGCTAGTTTTAAAGATATCTCTTTTTTGATTTAAATAAGTTTGACTAGGATGTACCTAAGTGTGCATGTATGTATGTGGGGAATAGGGTGGCATGCCAGTTCTGGAAGTTCATTTATCATCAAATATTTTATTTTTTAATTTCTACCGATTTTCCCTCTCTTCCTTTGCTAAGATTTTCATTACATAATTTAGATTGCAGTATTGTTCCACGGGTCACTGTAGTTCTGTTCATTGTTTCAATTACAAATTTAATTTGGGATAATTGTAAATTCATATGCAGTTTAAAAAAAAACTGCAGAAAGATCATGTGTACCCTTTACACAGTTTCCCCCAGTGGTAACATTTTGCAAAGCATCTTGCAAAATAGAATCACAACCAGGACATTGATGTTGGATACAATGAAGGTACAGAACATTTCCATCGACACAGGTTCCCGCACATTGCCCTTTTATGGCCGCACCCACTTCCCCTTCCACTTTTATCCCTGGCAACCACTAATTTATTCTCATTTCTAAAATTTTGTCATTTCAAGAATGTTATATAAATTAAACCATGCAATAGTTCATCTTTTGGGATCGACTTTTTTCCAATCAATATAATTCTTTGGAGACTCATTCAGATCGTTAAGTGTATCAGGACCCCATTCTTTTTTATTGCTGAGTAGTTTTCTATGCTACAACAGTTACAGATTGTTTAACCATTCACTTGTTGAAGGATATCTGACTTATTTCTAGATTTTGAATTTTGCAAATAGAGCCACTATAAATATTCACTACCTTTCCCCCCCCATAGTCAACATACAGTTTCACTTATCTTAGAAGAGTGCAATTGCTGGGTAATGTATGGTTTTTAGTTTTTTGTTTTGCTTTGTTTTGTTTTGTCTTAGAAACTGCCAAACTGTTCTCTAGAGTGGCTGTAAATTTTATATTTCTACCCAACAAAATACTAGTCTTTGTCTTTGTAGTAGTCTTTCATCAGTTATGTGGTTTGCAAATATTTTCTCCCAGTTTGTAGCTTGCTTTTTCATCCTCTTAGGATGCTTTACAGAACAAAATGTTTTAATTTCAATTAAGTCCAACTTATTAATTTTTCTGGTATGTATGTTTCTTTTGGTATCAAATTTAAGAACTCTTTGCTTGCCCTAGGTTCTAACTATGCATTTCCTAAACATTTTACTGTTTTATGTTTTGTATTTTCTGTCATCCATTTTTAATTAATTTTTGTATATGACTGGCATATATGTCAAGGTGGGTTTTTGGGGTTTTGTTTGTTTGTTTGTTTTCCTGCCTGTGGATCTCCAGTTGCTCCTGCACCATTTTTTGGAAAAGCTATCTTTCCTTCACTGAATTGCTTGTACACCTTTGTCAAAACTCAGTTGGGTATATTTGGACTAGTTGCTGGGTTCTCTCTTCTGTTCCATTGATCAATGTGTCAGTCTCCCAACCAATACCACACAGTCTTGGTTACTGTAGCTTTATAAGAAGTATTGAAAAAAGGTTGATTGGTTCTTCCCACATCAATCTTTTTCTTTTTCAAAATCGATCTAGCATTCTAGTTTGTCTTTCCATATAAATTTGGTCTTTCTCTTTACATATAAATTTTAGATATCTTGCCTATACCTATAAAATTTGCTGGAATTTGGTAGGAATTAAATTAAACTTTTGTATCAATTTGGGAAGAATTGATATCTTTACTGTGTTGAATATTCTAATCCATGAACACAGTATGTCTCTATATTTATTTATTTACTTATTTATTTTTCTACATTTATTTAGATTGTTTATTTCTTTTATCAGCATTTTATAGTTTTCAATTTATAAATCCTGTACCTGCTTTGTTAGGTTTACAGGGAGATTTCATCATTCAAGAAGTAGATTTTAGGGGCACCTGGGTGGCTCAGTTCATTAAGCATCTGCCTTTGGCTCAGGGCGTGATCCCAGGGTCCTGGGATTGAGCCCCCACTGGGCTCCCCGCTCCTCTGGGAGCCTGCTTCTTCCTCTCCCACTCCCCCTGCTTGTGTTCCCTCTCTCACTGGCTGTCTCTCCCTCTGTCAAATAAATAAATAAAATGTTAAAAAAAAGTAGATTTTAACTTAATACTTGTATTTTTTAGCCTCTTGACTAATTACCAACCCAGGCTCCATACTCCAGCTTCCTAATTTATATTTATATCTCTCATCTGTTATCACCTCCTCTCATATCATTTTTGTATGGGTTTATATCATTTTCAACACCTCTGCTATTAATTTTATTAATAGCAAAGAACATATATTTAAACCACTATTAAAATTAGGAAAAGTCATTTTAAATTTGATTTAATTTTAACAACTGATTCTTATAATTTTGAATTTCAATGTTAATATTAAATATTTAAATCAAATGTTTAAATCAACTTAAATCTAATCAAATAAAAATTTAAAAGTTGAACGTGATTCTATTAAAAATTTTAGGGAATGGTAACAGTGTTGAAGATTTTTAACACTTGAGGAAATACTAAGTGCCATTCAAAAGCTTCATTAAAGATTATAAAATATACGTGTAATAGTTTGTTAGAATCAATTTTTCCATTTGGTGTACTTGGCAAATTCATTTTTTCATGAATTGGTTTTCATGGGCCAGGCTTTTAAAGGATGAGTTCTTTTCTTGCTAATTATCTTACATCATTAAAAGCTGAAAGGAGGGAGGGTTTATTCCCCATTACTCACTTGGAATTCAGGGTGAAAGACATGACTCAAGGAGCCTTGCCAGTACAGGGCTGCCCCCAACAAATAAAAACTAGCAGCAAAATATGGTTAGGCTGAGAAAGGAGATCTAATGTCCTAAAACTCTGTTGGCTTCTTTGTGATGTAGAAGGGATCTACAACTCCCTGCACGTCTTACAGAGGACACAGAAAGATACTGATGGTGCAAACATGGCAAGAAGCAAAATGGACTAATCATATAAATGAGAGGTAGGTAGCTAATTAGGATATGAGTAGAAGTTATATCTGGAAGTCAGAGTGCTTTGTAGGTAAGATAGAGCTGAGATTGCACCAAGGTAGTAAGATAGGTTAGGAGGCCCTCACTTAACTGAAATAATGGACCTCAGGTTTGGGTCACAGACTTCATAGCTTGTGACAAAAGCTTGGGCCCCTGTCCTATATACCTGGATGACATCTAGGGGAGGACTGGGAAAAAAGGAAGAAAATGTATATAAAAACTGAGCGTAGTTCCAAAAGAAGCTGAATTTTATGTATTCATTTACTGATTCATTCACTGACACATTCATTCATTCAAGAAACATGTATCAAGAATCAAAAACATAATAGGCACCATTCTTTGTTCTAGGATGCAGAAAAAAGTCCACTATCTCATTGACTTTCCTTATCTGAAAGAGACTGATTAGGCCAGAAGTGACTGAGATAATTAACAAGTTTTAGTTATTCTTCAGACTATCTGGAGGTAAAGTTTTAGCAGGAAGTTTAGATAGGTTAGAGAAAATTTAAAAAACACATTTTTAGCATCTTTATTGCATTGTACAACTATATCAGATTCCACATTATTTTATAGTTTTGAAGATAAGGATTGTCTTATTCATTTATTTAATAAATATTTATAAAGTACCTATGATGGGCCAGGCACTGTTCTAGTGCTGAGGATCCAACAGTGAACAATTTCATATTTATATTCCTTTTGCCTAGCATGTGGCAAATGCTCAATACTTGCATAAAAAAGCAAAGGTAATGACTCTTGTCCTACTAAGCATGTACAATTTCATGCAAGGTAATGACATATGTGGGGATGTCCTTCACCATCAGTAAGAACATTCTGCATAGGACCTCCATGGGTCCAAGCTTTGAGGTTTGCCATGTCTCCTGTGACTCCCATACTAATCCACTCCCATCCTAGGATGTGCCAGGAAAGAAAGGATTTTTATACACTCTTGGACTCTGCTCTGACCCATGTATCATAACATGCAATGCATACTTGTGTTTAGTTTGAATATATCATGGTTATCTGAGTCTACATGCATGTTTGTGCACATGCACTATGTGTCTTAGGAGGAATTCTTAGTTTTCAAGTTTACATACTCAATGAGAAACTTCTGGGTTATTTATGCTACCGAAAATAGTGACATTAAATCAATTAGAAGAAAGATTTGAAGAAATATGCAGGTGTGAAACATTATAGAATGACCCCTTGAGACTTGACCAAGTCTTTAAACAGTAATGATTGTCATTTTTATGGACATTTGGCTAATTGGTAAGTCATTCACTCAACAAAACTTGATTTAAAAGCTACAATGTGCACAACATTGAAGTTCTGTAAATACATTAAGAAATATTTACATTTACAAATTGGTCAAATTTCAAAGTTAACTACTTTTTCAAAATTTTTTTCTGCATTTATTGCTTTCAAATTTTAGGGTACCCAATAGCTCCCTTAATTCTGTCATTCTCGGATTTAATCGAAAATTTTCATGATTTCTTGACTTACTTTCTTTATCTTTTGTATACTTTTGTCATTTCTCTTCTCAGGTTTTGTCTTATTAGACTAAAGCCTTCCCCTTTAGAGTCTAGTTTAGTTTATTAAATTCACTTTCAGTGGATATTCTGAAGTGGTTACCTTATCATTTTTCACTCCTCTTTTTGTCTTCTCTTTCTTTTTCTTCCTCTTCCTCCTCAAGTGTACTTCCACCTTGGGAGAATTCGTAGGCTCTGGCCATGCTGCAGTTTACATCTGTCACTAGTACTGCAGCCTCCAGCAACTTTTTATTAAAGCCAGTGATGTAGTGGGCACTTTGGCCAAAGCTGTCCACATGATGGATAGGAGCACGTCTCGAGGGGCCTTTCCCTTGCAATGAGATGAGATTGGCTGATGTTGGGAGATGAAGCCTTTCCCCTCTAGGTCAGTGCCTGCAATCCATTCCAAGTCAGAGGGGAGAGGAAGTTATTACCAGCCAGTGGCTGTTTCGTGGTCACTGGGAATTCTATGACTGGGAGAGCCTCATCCCTCTTTTCTCTCTACAGAACCACAGTTCCTATCAACTAATACTAGTGACCATGGTATCTGTCTCAGAGGAGGTGCCCTGGGCAAAATGAACTGGAGTCAATTAACTAAATCTTGACCTGCAGTGGAAAGTGAGGCAGATAATTATACTCTTTAGTTTCCTTAGGTATAAAATGTAGCAGCACCATTGCCTTACAGGAAGATGTCCAGACATCTAAACTATAGAATCATAACTTTGAACCCAGAAATAAGTAAGGATGGCTCCAAAGCAGTAAGGAAAAGAGAATTACCAAGCTCATGTACTTTATTCCACACATACAAACAGGAAATCATTCTCAGGTAAATTGTTTTTAGTCTTTTTTGAGAAAAAAGAAAGAAAACTAATAGTTATTGAGCACTTACTCCATACCAAGGAGTTTAAATCTGTAGTCTCAATATGATAATATCAATGTCAGCTACTGTTTACTAACTTTTTACCATGTCACAAGCATATTCAAGGTGTCTTAATATCTGTTATCTCATTTTATCCTCAAAAATGTCCCATGATATTAAGTTTTGTTTTATAATTCTGTTTAACAGATGAATAAACTGATTGTGAAAGAGGTTAAGAAACTTGACAAAAATGAGGAAAGTGAAGTTCAGACAATTTGAACGCATTGCTCAAGGCCATCCTCCTAACGGTTATGCTGCTCAATGCCAAAGCTCATGCTTCTGCTTTTTCACCAGAAATTTCAAGTGTTTTAAGAGCTACAGGCTGCAGGCAGAATGGCCAGATAGAGATAAAAAATATATATTAAAAAAAAAGTAAAAAATATATATAGAAAAAAAAGAACTAGAACTAATAATACAGGAGAAGACAATGGAGGCAGGAAAACCATAATTCAGAGCTTTTCCTTGGGAAGCATGTAATTACTGGAAGCATTATTCTTTCAGAGCATGGATAACTAATATTCATGACAATGACATTGGGTCACCCAGAAATGGTTAATTTTTTTTCAATATAATTTAGTTAAGAAAGAAAAACCACAAACAAAATTTGCTTGAAGAAAAGTTTTGAATTCCAAACTGTATTAGAAATTGAACTCACATGCTGGGGAGCTTTCCACACAGGAATACATTTATGGTTACAAAAAAAGATTATAAAAATATTGTAAATATGTTGTATTTCCTGGATGTATGATTGAGTTAATAGAACTTATAGGGAAACTTGAGCTCTATTGCAATATGGACCCCAATACGGACAATGCTATATAGTATAGTTACTCTTAACTGATGTGCAGCAAATTATAAATAGGAAGTTGTTGTGCTAGAGATTTAGGATAATTTCTACTGTTCCCATAGAAAGTTAACTTACAGAAAGATATGCATAACTGTCTCGACCATGTTACTACCCCTAATTTCCTCCAAAATGAAATTCCACAGTCACCAATGTGAGTATACTATGTTATAATTCTTGAAAATAACAAATGTTCAGTAAATGCTTGTTGGACAAATTCATTGGTGAACTGTACATATATACATACATACTCACACATTGTCTTTCTTATTACCAAGAGTTCTTTTTAGCTAAAAAATTACCCAAATCCAGAGGGCAGATAAGGTGATTGTAAAGCTCTGAACTTGGTCTCATTAGCAATTTAGCCTCACTTGTGAAGTGAAGTCACTGAATACAACATCTCTGTGATCATAGCTGCTGGGTGTCTATCCTCAGAAGAGCAGAGTGCAGGTTTAGAACCAACATAGTCCTGAGTCTCTGGTAGCTCATAACCAATGATGGAAATATTGCCAGAAATGCAATTCAGGCATTTGAGCCAAATAGATATGTAGCTTACTAAAATTATCCCACAGGTGAAAATATAAATATTTTCTACAGTATTATAATAATGTAATGTTATGCTCATGAAGAGTCATATGATTTTTATAATGATTCAAGTTTTAATTACTACATTTCCAGTCAGTAAAGAGGGTTGGACATGATTTTTTCCATATGGACATTTAAATAAGGTTTTTGAAAATACACTAACAATACAATGAAGTGCTGTTATAACTCATCCACTTTTTGCAATTCACAGAATAAGTTTGATTCTGTGTTCAACTCTTTAAATCTATATTCAAATAACCTTGTTTAAATTTTTATTAAAATGCTTTATTCAGCATCATAAATAATTTTAAATATCAGTTATAAAAATGACCTTGTTGAGCCTCTATAGAAGTCATGAGCATTTCTAAAGAATCATTGGAAGTCCATGACAATGAAGATCCAATCAATATTAGGTCTACTTAGCCCGCACGTCCACTAGAAGTACAAATTCATTTTTCAGAATATTGTGCTTCCAAACTCCTGATTGGGGAAAAGTTTACCTCCTTGGGCTCACTGTCCTCTCAGTGTTATTACCTGTATCTATGTTTCAGTCTTCTCATATTTTGGTAAAAATAGAGCATTGATACTTTCAGGGCTATGATCTCTGTTATGTTTCTGGGGGCTCACTGTTCTATTTCTAACCGTTATAAAACTTTGAGATAGTATAATGAATTCAAAGGTTAATATGGGTTTTAGTAACAAAGGAATCCTTGTTTCCCTCATGAAGCATAGAGAACATTCATAAAGACTTTCATAGATAAGCCCCCTTTTATATTAAAATGTCTTCTCCAGTCTCCTATGAGTTCCTGCTCTTGCAGTAACCAAACAACCACATTTTCTATTACCAAGAAAAACAGAAGGGAACAGCACTGCCTGCTTTACTTCCTCCTCTTCAACTGCACCAGTGGCCACATTGGGGAATTCCTTGATGAGCAGTTAACAAAGAAGGAAAAACATAGGCCTAGTTTATGGGTGGATCTTCATGGTATAATGTCACCAGCACAGGTGAGAGGCTGTTGTATTTGAGGTCCACTCAAAGGGTGGCTCTGGAAGACAGTGATGGAGGAAAATTCTTCCTCTGGACAGCTCTTCAGACAATACATCTGATTCTCCACTTTTTTTGAAAGGAGGGATGGTTAGAGGTATAGATCCACACTCATTCATAGACAGTGACTGGGAAGTTGACCGGCTTATCAGGGAATTAGAAAGAACAAGCTTCAAAGGTTAGTGATCAGAAAGTCCAGAGAAGAGATAAGTGGAAACCCGGAAGAAAAAAGTGATACTTATGTCTATGTAAATGTCCTCCTGAGAGCTTCCATTACAGAGGGATTTCTTGATAATCATAAATATAAGGATCCATCCTGGGCATGTCAGTCAGTTTTTCCTGTAACCATTCTATTTGTTCAGTAGGTCAAAGTACAAAGCACAAATTGCAGTAGGGATGGAGTCCATTCTTAGACCCCAAAATATGCATTTTCTCTTATATGGGTGATCTGAATGCCACCATTGCTGACTGTTAATGAGCCAATAGCAGTGACTGATGCTGAGTTCCTGACATGACACCATTACCACAAAAGGACCAGCCAGCTGCCCAGTGGAGTGGCAGTTTGATACTCCTAATCATGGAGTGAGGAATAAGTTGTCATCCTAAGAATAGATTCATATTCTGTATGTGGGTTTGTCTTTCCTGTTTGCAATGCTTATGTCAGCAATACTATTTTTGGACTTATATAATATCTTACTGTTCATTATAGTATCCACATAGCATCATGTCAGACAAAGGAACTAATTTCATGGGGAAGAGAATATGGCAATAGGCTCATGTCCATGAAATCTGTTTGTCTTACCCCAATGCCCCATTTCCCAGAATTATCTGGCTTGATAGAATGATGAAATGAACTTCTGAAGGCTCAGTTATTGCCTCATTTGGGAAACAACACTCTATGAGATTCAAGTGCTGTCCGAAGGATACATGACCTCAGTGAAAAGGCAACGTGCAGCATTTTCCTGCATAGCCATATTATACATCTCTGGGAATAGAGGTGTGGAGGGGAAGTAGGCTTCCTCATATTGTACCTATTAATTCACTAAAGGAAATTTGGTCCTTTCTCTGCAAATGTGTGTGCCTTGTGGCTTTGGGGGTCTTTTGCCCAAGGAAAAATTTCTTTTGCCAGGAAATGGAAAATCTTCATGTTTCTGTTACATTGGAATCTGAGAGTACCCTTTGGACATTTTGGGCTTCTTTGTTTTTTATTGAAGTAGAATTGACATACAATGTTATACTAGTTTCAGCTGTACAACATAGTGATTCAACAATTCTACACATTGCTCAATGCTTGGACTTCTTATATTGTGGAACAGATAGATATGGATTCATTTTACTAACATGATTGATCCTCTTTACCATTTTACTACTGCACAACTTGGACAAGAAGAACTATTTCAAGAATCAGGATATTCACCAAAAAACCTCATAACATTTCTATGACCAGTAGCAAGAGGAAACACTAACAAACCCATAACCACAGGAACACAAAGGACTTGGATCATATGGGAAGTTTTGGGTATTCTACCAGGTTAAAAATTATCAAGAAGCTGAGGTGCTGTCTGAGAGAAAAAAGGACATGGAATGGACGTCATTATTACCCTTGGCCTTATAACCATGTACAGAGGTGGTGGCTGTAGTGCCTTTATTGGAAATCAAGTAATTCCCCCATTTCATGTGTCATTTAGAAAGTACACATTAAAGTTTAGGTTTCATATGTGAGAATGATTTTATTGACACAATGGTGACAAAATGGTGGCTCATAGGATTCTGAGATTCACCTGTATTGAAGAGGCAAGCTTCCGATTACAAGTGAAGAAGGTACTGCCAGATCCATTCTTCTCTGCCCTGTTTTGTGCCTGGCAGTGATATCTAAGGATTTCATCACCTGAGCCGCCTGACTCTCTGGCTGCTAGGTGGTTTTGACAAGGGGAGAACACAAAGGAGAGCACAGTATAAGAGGAAAGGAAAGACCTGGATATTTATCCCAGCACCCCCTCATGCGCTCGCGCCTTGCTTCACTGTGGTTCTGCCTGCTACTGCTGCCTAGGATCACAGTGCCTACTAGTCGTTCCCTCTCTGAAGGCACTAAGTTTTCTCTAGACTTTGGAAAGAGTTTCCTTGTCAGGGTTTATGATGGCTAATAGTTCCCATATTTTCTAGACTCTACCAGTTTCATCATCCTTAGTTGATTTCTTTAACCCTGACCACAATGCTATTAATAGTTTCTCCTTAATTAAATACATTGGATATGTTATCTCCTTCCTGTCAATATCTTGACTGACACACAATTACCATATACCAGGCATCAAGGATACAAACAACTCTCTGGGTGCCCCTTGACAAGATACTAATCTCTTGGTACCATGGTTTCTTCATCTCCAACTGAAGCTTGTTGTGAAGATAAAAATCAGATGGCATTATGGGGAAAAAAATCAGATGGCATATTTGAAGTGTTTAGAAGCAGTTTCTGGGTTTCCAATAAATTGCAACTCTTATTGTCATTACTAACATAATTAATATTATCAGCAGCACCCTCAATATCTTTATTACTACTGGGTGATCAGTGTTATTAGTAAGAATTATTACCCCACATTTTCATCAGCATTCCTGAGGAAAGTAGTCCTTAGAATAATATTGTTATCAGACATGTTCAAAGTAGTTCTTATATTTGATAGAGGCTCCAATAGCATCCAATTTGAGAGAATCTTTACAAAGTGGAAGAATCTGAGCCTATTCTTTTCAAGTAAATGAGTGTAAGGCCTATGGTCCACTAGGGCTGAAGCAAGATGAAAAGAGAAAAAAAAATAAATTTCAAATGATCCTATATAGACCACCTTTATCAACTTTATAACCATCTTCTCCAACTCACTGAATATATTCAAAAATATCTCTTAGCCAAAGAGGGGAGTGCATCATCTTTATTTTTCATATATATATATATATATATATATATATATATATATATATATATATATATATATATAATGTATACATCATAAATTTATATTCATAAATATATATATATTTCGTATTTTCTCCCATTTTATAGGACATCCACAGTGGTAGCAGGAGATTACTGAGTTTTAAAAATATATTAGTGAGGTATAATTTATGTAAACAGTACATATTTAAAGTATAGGATTCAATATTTTAAAGTATATGTACAGTCATGAAACCATCACCATGATTAAGAAGTATATATCATCACTGTCAAGGCTTTTCTCAAATACCCTTTAAAATCTGTCCCTTTTACACCTCCCTTCTACCAACCTTCATGCACAGGCAACCACTGATCTTCTTTCTGTTATTATAGATAAATTTAATTTTTATATAATTTATACAAATTGAATCATACAATAAATAAATTGAATCGTACAGTATATTCTTTTTTGTCTGAATCTTTTACTCTTGCACAATCTTTTTGAAATAAATCAGTCTTATTGTACGTATCAATAGCTTACTCCTTTTTTATTGTTGAGTAGCATTCTATTTTATAGGCATACTACAGTTTATTTTTGCAGTCAACAATTAATGGATATTTGAGTTGTTTCCAATTTAAAGCTATTTCAAAAAAAGCTATTTTGAAAATTCTTGGTGTAAGTCTTTGCATGGTCATGGTAATCATTTCCCTTTTATAAATACCTAACAATAGAATGATTGGATCATATAATACATGTATGATTAACCTTTTAAGAAATTGTCAAACTGCCTTCCAAGGTGATTGTACCAGTTAAGATTCCCAGGAGTGGTCCATGTGAATTCTAATTACTTCATGTCCTTGCAACATTGTTCAGTCTTTTCCAGTTTAGCCATTCTAACATGTATATAGTGGCATCTTACTATAGTTAAATTTTCAATGATGTTGAACATCTTTTCATGAGTTTATTTGGCACCCATATGTCATAAATGTCTGTTTTAATCTTTTGAAGATATATAGAGAGATTTTATTTTTCTAAATATTCCAGATATAAATCATTTATCATATAAATGGATTGCAAATATTTTCTTCCAGTCTGTAGCTTACCTTTTCATTTTCTTCCCAGTATTTTTGAAGAGTTTTTTTTTTTTTTACAATTTCTGTTTTATCTTTTTTAAAAATGGATCTTGCTTTAGGTGTCATATCAAAGAAATATTTGCCTTACTCAGGGTCAAAAATTTTGCCCTGAAGTTTCTTCTAGAGATTGTATAATTGTAAGTTCTACATTGATATCAATGATCTAAGAAGTTTTATATCTGGTTGAAGGTATAAATCAAAGTTCATTTTTCTTTGCATATGGATATCCAGTTGTTCTAGACTGATGTGTAAAAAAGGCCATTCCTTCTTTACGAATTTCCTTTGTGCTTTTATTGAAAATAAGTGTGTGTGTGTGTGTGTGTGTGTTGGTCTCTTGCTGGACTCTCTATTCTGTTCCACTGATCTACTTTTCTGTCACTGCACCAATACCACACTCCCTTGATTCTTAGAGCTTTGGATAAGTTGTGAAAGAGTTCATCTTCAAGTATTCTTCCTCTTCAAAGATATTTTTGGCTGGTCTAGGTCCTTTGTTTTTCCATATGAATTTAAGAATCAGTTAAGAATCCCAATTTCTTCAGAAAAGCCCACTGAAAGTTTTATTGGGATTGCATTGAATCAAAAGATAAATTTGGAGAGAATTGTTATCTTAATATTATTGAGTTTTCTGACCCATAAATACGATATATCTCCATATAAGTTTTTAATTTCAGCAATATTAAAAAATAAAATGTATAGATCTCATATATTTTAATAAGATTTATTCCTCAGTATTGTATATGTTATGATGCTATAGTATTGTATTTTATTTCAATTTCTGACTATTCATTGCTACTATATAGAATCATAATTCATCTTTGAATATTATCTTTCTTTTTAAAATTTTTTAAAGATTTTATTTATTTGAGAGAAAGAGAGATCAAGAGAGCGAGCTCAAGCAAGGAGGGGGGGAGGAGCAACAGGAGAGGGAGAAGCAGACTCCCCACTGAGCAGGGAGCCCTACACTGGGCTCAATCTACAAACCCTGGAATCATGACCCAAGCGGAAACCAGACGCCCAACCGACTGAGCCACCCAGGTGCACGAATACCATCTTTATATTCTGCCATTTTGCTAAACTCACAGTTTAGTCCTAATAGCTTTTTTCCTTAGTTCAACAGGACTTTTGACATAGATGATCATGTATTTCGTAAGTATCAATTTACTGCTTGTTTTCCAGTCTAGATGTGTTTTATTTCTCTATCTTGCCGTCTAGAGACTCCAATACAAAGGTGAATAAAAGATAGACATACTTGAATTTTTCCTCATCTTAGGAGAAAAACTGTCTATCACCATTAAGTATGATTTTAGATACCAGTTTTTCATTGAAGTGCTGTGCTGAATAGAGGACCTATTTGTTTATTTCTAGTTTTCTGAGAGTATTTATCAAGAATTGATTATTGTCAAAAGCTTTTTTTTTTTGCATAACTGAGATGATAACGTATTTTTTCCTCTTTTTGTATGTTAATATGTTGAATCACATAGATTGATTTTCTGATGTTAAACCAACCTTGCATGATTGCGATGAACTGTACTTGATCTTGATATATCATCCTTTTCATATATTCTTAGATTTGGTCTGTTACTATTTTTTGAGGATTTCCATATTGGTCTGTAATTTTCTTTGTACATATGTAAGATATTTTTACTTTTTGGAAAACTGACCCTTTATCAATATATGATGCTTCTCATTTCATTAGTGTTTTGCATTGTATATATTTTTCCATCTTTTATCCTTTATGTTTTTAAGTGGGTTGCTTATAGAAAGCATATAGTTAGATCTTGCTTTTTTTAAAAGATTCAATCTGATAATATCTGTATCTTGAGTAGTGTCAAGGCCATTTATATTTAAAGTGAATATCATTATCATTGGACTATAGGATACCATATTTCTAGGTGTTTGTATTTGTTCCCTTTTGTCTCTTTTCTTTTTTCCTAGGATTAACTGAGCTTTTTGCTTTTTTAAATCCTACTTATCTCTATTTACTTATTTAAACTTTATTTAGAAAAAAAATTTAATGGTTGCCCATGGGTTTATGAAATAGACTTTAAAATAATCTGAATCTAAATTCAGATCGTAATATAACTTCACTTATAGTATAAGAACTTTAAAACTGTTTATTTCTAATTTTTCTTTCATCCCTATTCCTCATGTTATTATTATCAAGGATTTTACTTGTGTATGTGCTATAAATGTACAACAGATTGTTGCTGTTTTTTTGCTTTATGCTGTCCCTTACCTTTAGAGTATAAATAGGAATACAACTAATTTATCTTTATTTATTCCATTTTTGATGCTTTTCATCTCTTCACACAGATCCAATTTCTAACCTGCCCGCATAACTTCCTTTAACAGTTCTTATAGAATAGTTTTGTTGGCAATTAATTCCCTACTTTTTTGAGAAATCTTTGTTTTTCCTTTTCTTTCAAAGTATTGTTACACTAGGTAGAGAATTCTAAGTTGATAGTTTTGTGTGTGTGTGTGTTTTTGCACATTCATTCTAATGCCATGCCTAACATGTATGTCTGCCTCTACCCAGAGTAGATTTTTTTTTCCTTTTTCTTCTTTCCCTACTACTGTAGGTTTCTCTCAGGCCCCAGTTTTTGTTGCCCACCACTTGCCTTCATATTAAGGCTTTTTTCCCCATAATTCAGTGTAGTTACCTTTCCTATCTACAGGCAGTGTTTCTACCAGTGCCCATTTTAGGCTACACTTTTTTTTTTTTTTTTAAGATTTTATTTATTTATTTGACACAGAAAGTGACAGCGAGAGAGGAAACACAAGCAGGGAGAGCAGGAGAGGGAGAAGCAGGCTTCCCACTGAGCAGGGAGCCTGATGCGGGGCTTAATCCCAGGACCCTGGGATCATGATCTGAGCTGAAGGCAGACGCTTAATGACTGAGCCACCCAGGTGCCCCTAGGCTACACTTTTTATTTTTTATTTTTTTATTTTTTTAAAGATTTTATTGATTTATTTGACAGAGATAGAGACAGCCAGCGAGAGAGGAAACACAAGCAGGGGGAGTAGGAGAGGAAGAAGCAGGCTCATAGCGGAGGAGCCTGATGTGGGGCTCGATCCCAGAACGCTGGGATCACGCCCTGAGCCAAAGGCAGACGCTTAACCGCTGTGCCACCCAGGTGCCCCTAGGCTACACTTTTTATGATACTTCTTCCGCAGACTGAGACATTTGGGGAATCAGGGTGGGGTCTAGGTGGTGTCTGGTGATAGTTTCTGTTACATTCTCTCATCCAGCACCATAAGAGAGGCTTTCTCTGGATTCTTCATATCCTACCTGTGAATGGAAGGTGGGGTTCCTGGAAGAAAAGCCTAGAGCAGAGTGCAAACCTTCCTATGTGTTCATCTGTCAGGAATTTTACACTCTCAGTTAACCCACACTCAGCCTTTAGTAATTTGTTAAAATTTCTAATTGAATCTTTTTAACAGTTTATGTGGTATTTGGTGGTTTACACTCCAGGAAAGCAAATGTTTGGGTCCTATTTCTTTTGTTTGTTTGTTTCAAGTATTTATTTAAATTCTAGTTAGTTAATATATAGTGTAATATTAGTTTCAAGAGTAGAATTTAGTGATTCATCACTTACATAATAAGACTGACTGAGGGCTCATCACTACAAGTGCCCTAATTCATACTTATCGCCCGTTTAGCTCATCCCCCTGCCAATCCATCTTCAGCTCTCAGTTCTCTATATTTAAGAGTCTGTTTTATGGTTTGCCTTTCTTTCTTTCCCCATGTCATCTGTTCAGTTTCTTAAATTCCATGTATGAGTGAAATCATATGGTATTTGTCTTTGTCTGACTGACTTACTTCACTTAGCATAATACCTTCTAGCTCCATCCATGTCCTTGCAAATGGCAAGATTTCATTCTTTTTTATGGGTGAGTAATATTCCATCGTATAATATATACACTGCTTTTTTATCCATTCATCAGTCAGTGCATATTTGGGCTCTTTCCATAATTTGGCTATTGTTGATAATGCTGCTGTAAACATTGGGGTATAGGTGCCCCTTCAGATCACTACATTTGTATCTTTGGGGTAAAGACTCAGTAGTGCAATTGCTGGGTCACAGGGTAGTTCTCTTTTTAACTTTCTGAGGAACCTCCATGCTGTCTTCCAGAGAGGCTCTTCCAGTTTGCTTTTCCACCAACAGTGTAAGAAGGTTCCCCTTTCTCTGCATCCTCACCAACATCTGTCGCTTCCTGTGTGGTTAATTTTCGCCATTCTGACAGGTGTGAGGTGGTATCTCATTGTAGTTTTGATTTGTATTTTCCTGATGATGTGTGATGCTGAGCATCTTTTCATGTGTCTGTTAGCCTTACATATGCCTTCTTTGGAACAAAGTCTTTTTCTGTCTTCTGCCCATTTCTTAACCGGATTTTGTTTTTTGAGTGTTGAGTTTGATAAGTTCTTATAGACTTTGGATACTAAACTTTTATCAGATATGTCATTTGCAAATATCTTCTCCAATTCTGAAGGTTACCTTTTAGTTTTATTGATTATTCTTTTGCTGTGCAAAATCTTTTTATCTTGATGAAATCCCAATAGTTCATTTTTGCATTTGTTTTCCTTGTCTCCCGTGATGTATCTAATAAGAAGATGCTATGGCCGAGGTCAAAGAGGTTTCTGCCTATGTTCTTCTCTAGGATTTTGTTGGTTTCCTATCTCACATGTAGGTCTTTCATCCATTTTGAATTTATTTCTATGTGTGGTGTAAGAAAGTGGTCCAATTTCATTCATGTGGCTGTCCAGTTTTCCCAACACCATTTGTTGAAGAGGCTGTCTTTTTCCGTTAGATATTCTTTCCTGCTTTGTCAAAGATTAGTTAACCATATAGTTGTGGGCCCATTTCTGGGTATTCTCTTCTGTTCCATTGATCTGTGTCTGTTTCTGTGCCAGTACCATACTGTCTTGATGACTACAGCTTTGTAATATAACTTGAAACCCAGAATTGTGACACCTCTATATTTGTTTTTCTTTTTCAGAATTGCTTTGGCTATTCAGGGTCTTTTGGTTCCATACAAATCCTAGGATTGTTTGTTCTAGTTCTGTGAAAAATGCTGGTGTTATTTTGATAGGGACTGCATTAAATGTGTAGATTGCTTTTGGGTAGTATACACGTTTTAACAATATTTTTGTTCTTCCAATCCATGAGC
Source organism: Ursus americanus (assembly GCF_024610735.1). NCBI lineage: Eukaryota > Metazoa > Chordata > Mammalia > Carnivora > Ursidae > Ursus > Ursus americanus. The sequence continues at coordinate 33,367,795 of NC_142145.1, forward strand.
ATGGAATGTTTTTCCATTTCTTTGTGTCCTCTTCAATTTCTTTCATATATGTTTTATAGTTTTCAGAGTACAGATCTTTTACCTCTTTGGTTAGGTTTATTCCTGGGTATCGTATGGTTGTGAGTGCAATTGTAAATAGGATTGATTCCTCAACTTCTCTTTCTGCTGTTTCATTATTAGTGTGTAGAAATGCAACAGATTTCTGTATGTTGTTTTTGCATCCTTAGACTTTACTGTGTTCATGTTATCAGTTCTAGTAATTTTTGGTGGAGTCTTTCAGGTTTTCTACAGAGAGTATCATGTCATCTGCAAATAGTGAAAGTTTGACTTCTTCCTTGCCAATTTGGATACCTTTGTTTCTTTTTGTTGTCTGATTTCTGTGGCTGGAACTTCCAGTACTATGTCAAGTAACAGTACTGAGTGGATATACCTGTCTTGTTCCTGACCTCAGAAAAGTAGCTCAGTTTTTCCCCATTGAGGATGGGTCCTGTTTCTTCTTACAAATTCCTGTCTCTCTCCATAATTTTGGTTAGTTGTTTTACCTGTGAACTGTTTTCTGGTATGTTTAGGAAAAGTCATTCATTTGTGGGTCATCCAGGTTTTTCTTTATCTGTGTGCGAGTGATGTTCTTTCCCATTCTTTACATCTCTGAGTTGATGTTGGAAGTCCTCAAGGTTCATTATATATGATTTATATGCAAAAAAAAAATATGCAGCTTTTATATTTTTTTGTATGTTTTTAAATATAAAATAGAAACATTTATGAACCTGCCACCTACTCTAAAGACTAGAAATTATCAATGTCCTTACATCTAGGGAGGGGATAGATAGCACAGGACTGAAACACAAAAGTAAGTGAATTAATGTCCACCTTTCTTTAAGAGGGGTTAATAGTATCTATAATTGGAATCTGCAAAGGCCTGAACTTAAATATGTTACTTGGAATAAAACATTAACTGGGCAAAGTCATACTAGATCTGCCCAATGGCCAGTGCTTAAAGTTCTTCATTTTGTCATTTTGTGCCAAAAGACCTAAGATTTAAGAAGTATGAATCTCATTTTAAATTCACCATCCCAATCAGCAGTCAGTGAGCTGGGAAAAGCAGCAAATTTTAGGTGATACCGAGAGTCCTTGTCATACTTCAATAATTTCCTTCTTTGTGTAGAGAATTAATGTCTTTGGTAACTATGTTACTCCCTACACTATGTTATTATGTGAAATTATATCCTGGGCACAATGTCCAATTGGAAGAGTATACTAGCTCCTTTATTACTTTTTTTTCCCCTTCAGCTTAATTTTTGAGTGATATAATTTTGTCTGGTCTATTGAATAAATAATTCCCTAACTTACAATCTTAGTGATTAATAAATCATTTCACCCTGATTAAGAAAGCAGTACCTACTTTTTTTGGGGGGGAAAGGAGCATTTTATTAGCTTTCAAAATATTTAGAAAAGTAACATGGCTCCTCTCTTAGCTCCCTTCCCATTATATTAGTACATTTTATTTTTTCTAATGGGGTACAAAAACCAGTAATATGATGGGAAGTCATTAATACAATATAATCACAGCAGAAGATCAAGCTCATCTCTTTCTCTTTGCATTGTCAAGTGTTTCAATATTTTATTTTATAATGTGATGTCCAGAACTGATCATGGTAATCTAAGTGTGGATCTGACTAATGCATTGTATAATCAAAGATTTCCTTTTAGATTATGTTTCTTTTATATTCCCTGGCTTGCACATGTCACAGTCAGGCTTAATGGAATCACCACACTACAGTATTATCCCCAAAAGAAATCCGGGAATGGAACAACTATGGGAGAGTGACAATAATGAATAGGAAAACCCAAGTTCCAGCTGTATTTCATCACTTGCCTCAGTTTCCTTGTGGATGCCACAAACTCAAATGCCTATAGGGTTGGAAAAAAGGATGAAAATGATCAAATAACTGTGTAGGATTTAGAAGAGCTTCAGGAAATTGGCGAATCACCTTGTATAGAAGGGTAGTTGTCACTCAGCTTCAGATCATTGCGGCCATGCAAGAATACAGGCCAGTCTTGCCAAGGAACAAAAATCTAATTTCTCAACAGAGGCAGGAAGTATAGATTTTCATAGGAAAGCTCTTATTTTTTAAATGTGGGAACTATCTGAAAACCTTATAAAACAAGAGGCTACAGAACAAACAAATCAGTCTGCAGACACAATCGCTTATTTGTGCCTACCTTATTAGAAGGTCTCCAAGGATCCTTCTGGCTCTATCATTTTGTGTTTAAAGATTGTGGGTCAGTATGGTTTTTAAAGGAATCAGCCGAATTAATTGTTTAGGGTGAGACAATTTATAGAAGCAGCAGCAGCCTTATCCAAAGCTACTAATTAAGTGTCAAATCTATGTTTGGGATACTTGAGAAGTTAAAAGGCATAGTCTCTCCTTTCAGGAGCATACAAGTTATTCATTGGCTCAACAAATATTTACCGAGTAATGAAAGGTCAATAGGAGTGAAATAATTCAATTTACCTTCCATTCTTCTCCAAACTTATCTCTATTTTTTCACATCCTTGGTGCTCTCAGACGTCCACAGGCTGAGCCCTACCTACTTTTTTGTATATTCTTAAATCAGCATTTTCAGCTTCCTCTGGGACCTTTCTCCAGTAATTACTCCCTTAGCCTCTTGGTTGTTAAGTCCTTCTTGTCTCCACTTGCTCTTTATTCTCAACTAAAACTATATTTATGATTCATCATATATGAAATAATGCCACATGTTCCACCACACCTGCCTCCCCTCACCCATTCATTTTCCCAGTAAACTTTTCGGATGAGCATTATAGGATGGTTCTACTCAGAGTCACTGCCCAGCCTGAAGGTATTAAGAAGACAAGGAGAGGTATAGTGATGACCTGATGGTAGGGGGTGAGTAGTGAGCTCATTTAACACCCTCCTCTCCAACAGCCCTTTGAGCAAGGAGGTGGACCTCTGCAGGAGGCAGAGTGTGTAAAAGCAGTGGAGTCTCACTGCCTGGATTTGAAATGTAAGTGTGACACTGCCATTCTGTAGCTGTGTGACCTTGTGCAAGTTATTTGATCTTTTGTGCCTCAGTTTGCTCATCTGTGAAATAGTAGAGCTGTTCTAATAATAGAACTAATAGGGCTGCTGTGAGAATTAAATATGTTAGAATTTGTAAGTCCTTAGAACATACAAGACTCATAGTAAACTCAATACTAATGCTGAGAAATCATAATAGAAGTTCTTAGTCTTTTTTTAAAAGAAGATTTTATTATTTATTTGAGAGAGAGAAGAGCAAGACAGAGAGACAGCACAAACAGAGGACAGAGGGAGAGGAAGAAGCAGACTCCCCCCTGAGCAGGGACCCTGACTCGGGGCTCTATCCCAGCACCACGAGGTCATGACCTGAGCTGAAGAGAGACGCTTAACCGACTGAGCCACCCAGGAGCCCCCACAAGTTCTTAGTCTTAAATGAGAAAACTGAGGTCTAGGGGGATTAAGGAACTTCCCAGGGCTGACACAGTTAATGAGCTGCGGAGTTGAGTGTTCAGCCTAGGTTGTCTGGCTGCAAAACCCAGGCTTTCAACCACCATGCTCTCTGCTTCCCAACTATGCTATGCTGCTCCAAAGTAAAAACAACATTGCCATAAATAAAGGTCATATCAGTGGCATTCTGTACATCTTAAATTAGTAATAACAGGCACTGTGTTATTAATTTCCATTCTCTATCCCTTGCTTAATAGAAACTTTTCATGATTTCCCTCCCCAGCAGTTTCAATAAGATGCTTGAAAATTTGTTTTGCTTTGTTGCAGATAATATGCTTACTAAGAGGCATTGTTTTCTTTATGGGGCCAGTTCTCCTTCTAAATGTTCAATGCCTTTCTGATTTTATGACTCAGAGTATTTGATTGTTGACTCTTAACTCTTCCCTCCCACTCTCCAGGTCCTGCCTTCTGCCTTCTAGATTTCACTATATTTATTCCCAGAGAGATTAACTTGGATTCTTGAGATAGAAAATGCTTTAAGTAACCTATAGTTAACTTGCTTATAGTCTTCTCCCACCACTCCCGAATGACCATTGTTATAGTGTTATAATTTTTGTACAGTAATAGAATTTCCTCCAGCAGGTCTCAATAGTCCCTGTATCGGCAGATGGTTGAATTGACCCAAGGTTTGGGTTTTGCAGAAGGAAAAGGAATTTTAGGGCTGGCAATATATTGGTTAAAGTTACTCCTCATTTCTTCTGGGCTCAGTGGGCAAGGAAATGTAAAATGAAGCCATGAAGTATAGGGGGAAATAGGAGGAGTAAGAGACTGTTGAGTTCACTCGGGTGAAGCACTATTAAAGTGAGAGTAAGTGATGAAAGGGAAAGTTGGGGGTTTGTGACCAGGACCTGGGGTGTAGAGCTATAAGACCTCAGGGTCAGAGCCATGCAGGCCCGAGCAAAAGTGTCAGGTGTAGCTGTGAGAGTGCATTTCTGAAGTGCCCTGTCAATCTTCCCTCTCTTGGGCATGTCCCGCCCAAGGCTGCGGGAACAAGGTCCTTGCACTCGTTAGTTCCAGTGATTCTTCAAGGTGTTGCTTTCCTTCCTGCTCTTCTTTCACCTAGAGTTTTTAGTTTGCCTCAAAGTCACTTTCAGAGTGTGTAGATTCTCTGTTACTTTATCATATTGTTTGTGGTCTTCAAAACCACATGTATCATGAATCCTTTTGATCAACTTCTTCCTGAGTCTCTGATTCTCACTAATTTCTCAGTACTCTTCAGAGTCCATGGCCCACACTTGCCTGTTTTGGAGAGTTTAGGAAGACATGTATCTGAGGGGATGGACCCTGGAGTTTATGGCCTAAGAAGGGCTATGAAGGCACCGGCCTCCCTCAGATCTACCACGTGGGTGTTTTAGTCATTTACTATAACAGAAGGTAGGGTACTGAGGAAACAGGAACTAGGTTGCAAAGTCTTCACCAAATGTGAATAAATTACCTGAATGTTCAACAGAGAACATCAAAAAGATTGATATAGTCACACGAATGGAGTCTCAAAGAGGAATTTTTTTTTTCATAAGAATAGAAGAATGGCCAAGACAGGACAGTGGGACACTTGGAGAGCTTATGATACAAGAGAAAATGAACAGCCTGTGCTTGGGATTTGATCAATCGATAGATGCATTTTCCAAACCCTAGACCAATGAATCAGAACCTCCAGGAACAATTGGGAGGTACAGCTATTGTGACAATCCCCTTAAATTACAGAGAGTATAAGAGGAAGGGACATTTTGTGATAAGGCTGAGAATGGAAGAATGCTTGCTTACAAAGAAAGGAGATTTCAAGAGAAGGGCGTGGAGATCGTGAAGGGAAGAAACAAGTTGAAAGACACAGACAAGCATGGCAGTGGCAATAATGTGGAGGGAGTTGAACTCTAGCTTAGTGACATGCAGAGGAATTGAATTAACTTCTCTGGATAGCAAACTAGTACTGGTTGAAAAGTTTTCAAGAAGTTGAAAGATTGAAGTATTTGCTCAGTAGTTAGATAAAATTTTGCAAAACTTCTTTTCTGGTGTCTTTAAGGAGAGCTCTCCCTACAGGGAAATGTCAACTTGCTTCCTGGTTGCTCAACCTTAGGATGAAATCCCAGCAGCTGGCAGAGGTGAAGAAGGTCAAAAGTTCCTTTGAGTGGACTGGAAAGACCTGTAGTAGTCCTGGAAATCTACATTTGATTGGGTTATTTGCATAAATTGTTAGAAGAAGGGCTGGTCCTTAAATTCTTACTACATAAGAAAGACTCATGGAGCCATCCCTGCAGGAAGTCTTGGAACTGGAGCACCTGAGCTGGCTTAGGGACAGTGAACCCTGAGTAGGATATTCCATTGTGGTTGGGAGGTAGTTTGGAGCATTTCCAGGTGTTTTGCCTCTAGCCACCTGTCTGATCAGAAGGCATCAGACAAAAAGGACCTAGGTAACATCCTTGACTTCCCTCTCCCTAGCTCTAAAATGCCATGAATAATTTTCCTGCTCCCCCATTTTTATTGCTATAAAATCCCAGTGTTGCTTTAAAGAAGCAAACAACCCCTCCCCCAATTTTTTTAAAAAACATGCTTTGAAGTTTTTCTTGGGCTGGCCCCACAAAAACGCTTCCAGCTTGCTCATTTTTTGCTATTTCTCCACCCCTTTATCAGTCTTATCTTTACCCCTGCAGCCACCCCATACTCTAATTTGTCTGGTTATGTTTATGCAATTACAGAGCTCCTCTGTTGGGGTGATACTAATCCCTCATGGCCCCCTTACCTTTGAAAAGCTTCTCATCCTTCACGGCCAAATGGGCATGCCACATTCTTCTTAAACTTTCTTATGTACTCAAGTCATAGCCAATTACTCTCTATTCAAGTTCCCATAGCACTTACTACCTCTAACTAGAATGTTTTCTATAGTCTACAGCAGTCCTGCTTTATGTTCCTTGTTTTTTCATTAGATTAAAAACCCTCCGAGGGAAAGATTATGGTTTAGTACCACGTTATTTTCCAGAGTACCTATCTTAATACCGTGAATACAGTGTGTACTTAACTAAATATTGGCTGATTGAATATCCACTTCCAGTAAATGAAATAGGCCTTTTCAAGCCTTACAAGCAGGCTTGAGCCACAAAGAAACATTGCACAGAAATCAAGTATCCATTTATCAGTAGTCCCCCCAGTGGCTTGAATAAGTAAATGACCTTTTCCAAAACACAGGAACTTCCTCACTTCCTATTGCTTAGGAAGAATCTTGACTAATAAATATATTTCTGTATAGGCTGTGGCCAGTACATGTAGTCTTTGGGTGACTTAGAGTCAAACTTCCTCTTGGCTTACAGAATCACACAGGGAGATCTTCCCCCAGGTTCTGAGATGTTATGCAGGCTAGAAGGAAAAGCTTGGGACCTGACACCACCAAGCACAGATGCTGACCTATGCATTGTAGCCTAATAGAACGTGAGCTGACTGGCCAGGAAGCTCTCAGTAATTGTCCCTGAGCAAACAGCTTCAATCCTCTGGAGCTGTTTTTTTCTGTAAAATATGGACAAAAATACCTTCCCTAACTTTAAGTACTTATTCACCTCTTATTCACCATTTCAGAATCTCTCCACCTCATCTGTCTCTTTTTCTGGCCACTACTGTGGCAACCAGTTCTGCCATCTCCAAGAAGCTTCCCGCGGGTACAGCCTGACCACCTGATTTCAGTCCTGTGCCTCAGGCCCCAGAGTGTCTTTGTTGGCTAGATGTGGAAAGCCACAGAAACCCACTCAGCTTGCAGCCTAGGCATGCATATGCCAGAAGTTCTGGGCAGTTAGGGTAACAACCCACAGAATAAACTATGGCCAGTATAGGTCCAGGACTTTTAGAAAATCCCTTCTCCTCTCTGACCCCACAGAAATGGTCCAGAAATACACCGTCCCAGGACTGAGCAAGCAATTGTCTGTATTGGTGACCAGCTGATAATGCATCCTTGTATATGATTCTTTATTTTCATATCTGTCTTCTATTGTTCCTGATCCTTTACTTATTTTTTCCTGAGTCTGTACACCCCAAAGAGCATAATTACACACAAGCCTTCATCTCCGGCTCTTCTCTCTGAGAACCTAGATTGAGACATAACCCTGTTGCTACAACATGGGCAGGCAAACAAAAAGAAAAAATCTCTAATAGAAAATGTAAAGTGATAGCAAATTTGTTTTTCTCTAGAAAGGTAAATATGGTAAAAGTAAGTAGGTGGTAGTATCACCTTAAGAGGATTTGAAAACATCAGTGGACTTTATTTGATGTGGAACCTTCGGGCAAAACTTATGATGATTCCAAGGACTTTTCTTTGTGATCGCCATGGTATTGTATTCCCTTGGGATGCTAGTCTGATTTTAGTGGGTAAAACTGCACAGGAATCACAAGGGGGATCATAGTCACAGCAGCCAAATTAACCCAAGCTGATGACATTGCTCTGTGCCCTAGGAAAGGCACTAGAAGCTGGAAAAGAAACGTTCACTAATGGAAAATAACCAAGAGGCTAAGGAGAGAGATGTTATTTTTGAACTTTTAAAGAGAACATTATAAATAGCAGAGAAAATGGAAAAGCAGAAATTAAAAACAATAAAAACAAAAGCAAGTTGACAGCGGCCCTTTTAATATGACAATTTTGGTGCTTCTAAGGCCCAGGCTCATGGATGTAATAGCTGAGTCCCCACAAAATAGCCAAGGACCATGAGGTTTGAGCACTTAGTCACAATGGCATTTTAGGTTAAACAATCATTGACTCAGCGGTGAAAAATGAGATAAATTAAAATTATTTTCTTCACAACGGCCGAGGGGCTTGGCAAGTAATATATTGAAGAAATTTCCTGGACGTAATAGGTTACATTAATTTTCAACTGCAAAACAATTCCTTCAGCATTATTTTTCAAGGAGAGAGAAAAGAGGAAGGGGGGAGAAAACTACCCTGTTACTTGTGCTATTTACTTCTGGCCTAAATGAGAAAACATGTTTCAAAGGGAAGATTAAGAAAGGCGTATCAAGACACACAGCAAATCCTGACTGTAAAGAATTCAAACTAATTGGTTACCCATTTGCCTGTTCAAATGTGGTCAGTATTAATCCAAGAACAATGGAAGCATAAGTTATGAAAATCGTTACATTGGGAAACAGGATGTTAAGCCCCCTGCTAGCTAAAAAGCACCTTTGTTTGGAATATGGAACTAAAATGGGAGCAAATCTTTCCATCCAAATGTTCTACCAGTTATGGTAGAAGAGCTTAGTGCCTGTGATTAGGTCCTCTTTGTCCCTGTTGCTGAGCAAATGAGTGAACCCCTTGCTTCCAAACCTTGCAGATTTCACATGCTGCTTGGGGAGAGGTAAATGGGGTTGTACCAAGGTAGTGAGAATAGATGGAGCCACCAGCTGGTTCCAGATAGAAGCAGAAGCCCATATTCCTGCAGTCCACATGCATGCTTCTCTCCTCCCTGCTCCCCTGAAGACCTATCTTACCATCTTTAGATTATTGACCATTTGGCCCAGTGGTGTCCTGGTAAATGTTTAACAACTGGCACTCTAAATGTAGTTCTGACATGAATATTCGTTGATATTTCCATTTTATAGCTGTGGCTGGCAAACTTCTTCTGTGAAGGATCAGACACTAAATCTTTTAGGCTTTTCAGGGCACGCATTCTCTGTCACAACTACTGAACTCTGCCTTTGGAACATGAAAGCAGCCTAGACAATACACAAAGGAACAAACACAGTGGTGCTCCCATAAAACCTTATGTACAGATACTGAAATTCAAATTTTTTGTCATTCTCATGTGGTATGAAATATTCTTTTTTTTTAAACTTAATTTTCAGAAAAAGCAACAACAACCATTCTTAGCTCTCAAACCATATACAAACAAACAAACAAAAAGCAATCTGGGTTTGGCCTGGAGGCTGTTGTTTGCCACTCCCGTTTTACAGTAACATTTAAGTTGGACAGTAGGGAGTCAGCTGAGATGCACCTTGGAACATCATTTGTTTACCAATAAGACGGGTGACTTTTGTGCTCAGTTGTGTAATTATTTTCAAATACCGGAAGGTTTCCTTAGTTTCATTGTGCTGTTCACAGTGTGAAGGCTACTTACATGACATACTTTTAAGTTTAACTGTATTATTAACACTTTCTCCTTAACTTTCTAATGTCCCAACCATCAACAAAACAGTTCAAGCTCTGACTAGTAGCATTTGCCAATTTCTTTGGTTGTAAACATTTCCACTACCGCCAATTTTAAGTTACTAACATGATTATCAGTAATATTACATGGATACTTATAAATAAACTACAAGGGCAAGAATTTCCTTCTTTATTATCTTTGCTTCCATGCAATGTCTTGTACAGACATTAAGCACACACTAGACGCTCAATAAAGATATAGTGATGAAACTATGTCTGTTAGGCAGCTCCTTCTGTCCCTCGCATGAAGTCATTTTAAGTGACGGACACAGGTCTCTAGGAACCAGATAGGCCATCAGGTTCTATCTTCAGGTTTGGTTACTGATGTTTAGCAGGTATGACTAGCCTTCAGAGGAGTGGAAGAGATAATAACAGTGTTGGTCTTAGGTTCTCCTAGCCCTCCCCCTCCTTCTCTGTACTCTCCCTGTCTATCCTCCCAGATGGCTTCTCTTGCTCCCTGCCTTGCATGGGTTCCTAGTTGCCTCCTCTGACTCTGTTACTATTCCAATCTAACTATTACAGTTAAATACCTATTTTAGTGTTTATTTGGAGAGAGGAATTAAGCTTGGTTTAAAAATAGAAACTAAACTGAGCTACAAGTATAGGCCTAAAATTTAGAAACATAACTAACACAGCACTTAACAATTAGGAAGATACAGGAATGTGTATAGGTATATACGTATGTATTGCTTTGTTTGAAAAATACTGAACAAAAATTACCCGTATTCCTACTACTTTTTGAATTGTACAAAATAACAAATGAAAAATGCCCTTCAGTCCATCTAATCTCTCCCTCCAAATTAACCATTATTAACAATTTGGGGAGTGCCATTTCAGATTTTTTTTTTCCAAGTCTCAAAATACAAAAATCCCTCTCCCACCTCTCCCTCTTCTGCTCCTTCCCTCTCCTTCTGTTCTGCTCCCTCCTCCCCCCTCCTCTGGAGTATTCACTGTTGAGTGCTTAGACTTCATTCAGAGCAGGGTCCTAACTCACCTCCCACTCTAGGCCAATGTCTTAGGGCAGCCTCCTCAGGTTACTAATGCTGGGCCGGCTCAGGGCTCACATTTCCACTCTGGCACAAAGCTGACATTTGCTTCATTCGGTACTCGGTACTCTCATTCCTCTGGACTTCACTTTACCAGGACCCACTCCCTGCACTCTTAGTCTTTTTGTACAGTGACTCTCTAACTGGCATTCAGAGCCACAAAACCATTCAGATTTCCTGGAACTAAATTGCTTTCCAGAACTCCAACGGCATGAAGCTGATGTGGATATTGATTTCTTGTTTGTTAGTGGCCAGTAATGTGGAGCCCAGAACAGGCACAGACTGGTGGAAAGAGCACCTGTTCACATCTGTGAGCTGCTGGGCAGGGGGTGACCACCCTCAGTTGGCTGCCACAGCTGGCCCCCCCTGCTCTGTACTGTGCCTTTCCCTCTGCCTGCCAGACTCGGGGCTGATTACAGACAGTGCTGGGCTGTGGGGCCTGCAGCCAGAGCTCTCCTGCATCTGCTGCCACCCTCAAAACCCATTCTGCCCTTTGTCTGCTGAGGCTCTGAGAGCCACAGAGCCCAGCAACTCACAGCCAGCTCCGCTCACGTGGCAGTGTCTGCTGAGACAAAATTGCACGTGGTGTCTGTCTGCAGGGAAAAGCACCGCCCAAGAGAAGTGTGTCAGACTCCTGGCTAGCCAGACACCCAATTATTTGTCTTTGCTTTTCCTTTTTTTAATTTTTTTTTTAAATTCTGACAACAATGCCTCTTACAAAGCAGGCAGTGGTGTGGCTGGTCGTTCTTTTTCCTTTGGTTAATTTAGTTTTTTATCTCCTAAGAGCCAGACCTTGAAGTCCAGTGCCTCACTCCCGCCCATGGTTCTGAGGAAACACACCTGACATATTGACACCCTTTTGTAGAAAACTTGTCTGTTAACCCCATGACAAGTGATTAGTGACAACATTGCTATTGTTTTAAATGAATACCAGAATTGGCCTCTGACACAAAATAGCCAGTCTCATCCCATAGATAATTCTCCTGATTTTAATAATTTGCCTAATATAAGAAAAATTCTCCTCAATTCCATCCTCAGATGTTGCCTTCTCAGGGGGATTTACTCTGGCTCTATTTAAGATTGCCTTGACCACCCTACCCATCTACTTGATTTTCCTTATCTTTCTTTTTCTTCTCTTGTCGCCTTCAACATACTAACCAGCATAGTATATTGCTTCTTTTCAGTCTCCTCTTAATAGAACCTTAGCTCCTCAAGGGCAGGAATGTATGTCTGTTTTAGTCGCTGATATTTTTGTAGAGCTTAGAAGAGTGCCTAGCATATGTAAAATATTCAGTAATGATGTGTCGAATAAACACAACAAAATCAGAGCAGCCATGAGCATCCCAGCCCTGTGTCTTCTCCCCCTTCTCTGTGGCATTCTCTGATGTTCTCTCTCCTCCTTCTCATCTTTCCCTTTACCTTTTCCCCTACCTCCTCTGAAAATATAATAGGCACTTTCCAGGTTCCTCTGCCCTAATGTAAGATTATAGTGATTCATTCCCGTAGGCTGTGAATGATTGATAAGACTTAAATATCACCTAAAAAAACAAGAGAAAAAGGCAAGAAGAAATTATATTTTTTAATGTTTAATTGTGGTAAAATACAAATAGCATAAAGCTTACTGTCTTGAGCATTTTTTTCATTGGCAAATCTATAAGATATGCAAAGTGTACATTGCAGTGACCCAATACACATACATTGTGAAAGAATTGCTCCCATCTAGTTAATTTTCATATCCTTTTACAAGGCATACATACACCAGTCACCAGGATGCACACTCTAAGTATCCCACAACCCTACCGGTCGACCATTTGTTTATTTATTTATTTAGGTGAGAACATTTAAGTTCTACTCTCTTAGCAAACTTCAATTATGCAATATAGGGTTATCAATTATAGACACCAGAAGGGGGAATGAACCATGAGAGACTATGGACTCTGGGAAACAAACTGAGGGCTTCAGAGGAGAGGGGGGTGGGGGATTGGGATAGGCCGGTGATGGGTATTAAGAAGGGCACGTATTGCATGTTGCACTGGGTGTTATACGCAAGTAATGAATCATGGAACTTTACATCAAAAAACTTGGGATGTACTGTATGGTGACTAACATAATAAAAAACTATTATTAAATAAATAAATAAATAAATACAAATTAAAAAAAAAGACACCATGTTTTACATTAGATCTTCAAACCTTACTCATCTTATGGCTGAAACTTTATACCCTTTTACCAGCCTCTTCCTATTTCTCCCATTCCCCAACACCTGTCAACTACTTTTTTATCTCTTGATCATGGATACATTAAGAAAGTCCTACCTCTTGATTATGGATATGTTAACTTATAATTATTCATTTTTCCCTTTTTTAATAGATATTATGCTTCAATAAATAACATTTATTTTTTAAAATATTGATTTAAGTCCTCTCTAGGTATTGAATTTATGATTGATTAACTAATTTTGTTGCTTTTATTTATCTTTTTGTTTTCTACTTCTTACAATGATCAAGTATTACTTTTATAATACTTTCATAATATTAAAAAAGTATTTTTATTTTAATTAGAACATTTTGGACCATATTAAAATCTCATAGATCAGTGTATCAAGGAATATACAACACACTAAAATCAGGTGTTTGTGGAATTTTTTTTCTTCTTCTCTTTAATAAATTTATACCCCCTTTATGCATCTCTTCCTTTCCTCACCCCCTTCCTCTGGCAATGACCAGTCTGTTCTTTGTATCAATGAGCTTAGCTTTTTTTTTTCTTCTTTTTTTTAAGATTCTCAATAGAGATCATACAGTATTTGTCTTTCTCTGTCTGACTTAGCATAATGTCCTCTAGATCCAACCATGTTGTCACAAATGGCAAGATTTCATTCTTTTTTATGGCTGAATAATATTCGTGTGTGTGTGTGTGTGTGTGTGTGTGTCACAATTTCTTTATCCATTCATCCTTCAGTGGTCACTTAAGTTGTTTCCATATCTTGGCAATTGGAAGTAATGTTGAAATGAACATGGATATGTACCTCCTTTTGATTTAGTATTTTCATTTTCTTTATATAAACACCGAAAAATGGAATTGCTGAATCATATGGTATTTTTATTTTTAACATTTTGTCAAAATTCCATACTGTTTTCCATAGTAGCTAGAGCAATTTATGTTCCTACCAACAGCGCACAAGGGTACCTTTTTCTCTACATCCTCTCCAACACTTGTTATTTCTTGTCTTTTTAATAGCCATTCTAACAGGTAGGAGGTGATACCTTGTGGTTTTGATTCGCATTTCCCTGTGATTAGTGATTTTGAACATCTTTTCATGTACCTTTGGTCATCTATATGTCTTTGGAAAAAAATACTATTCATATATTCTTCCCATTTTTAAATTAGATTGTTTTTTTGCTACTGAGTTGTGCGAGTTCTTTATATATTTTATCAGATATGATTAACCCCTTGTCAGATACATGGTTTACAAATATTTTCTCTTAGTAGGTTGCCTTTTAATTTTGTTGATGGTTTCCTTTACTGAGCAGAAGCTTTTTAGTATGTTGTAGTCTTCCATTTATTTATTTTTGCTGTTTTTGCTCTTACTTTCGGTGTCAGATTTAAAAAATCGTCGCCAATACCTACATCAAGGAGCTTACCACCTGTTTTCTTCTAGAGGTTTTATGGTTGCAGGTCTTATGTTTAAATCTTTAATCCCTTTTGGGTTATTATTTGTGTATGGTGTAAGACAGTGGTCAAGTTTCATTCTTTTGCATGTAGCTGTCCAGTTTTCCTAACAACATTTATTGAAGAGACTATCCTTTCCCTGTTGTATAGTCTGGGATCCTTTGGCATAAATTATTTGACTGTATATGCATGGGTGTATTTCTGGTCTTTCTAGTCTATTCCATTGATCTATGTGTCTATTTTTAAGCCAATATTGTACCGTTGTAATTACTATGGATTATAAGGTAATTTGAAATCAGGGAGTATAATACCTCCAGTTTTGTTCTTATTTCTCAAAATTGCTTTGGCTATTCAGGGTTTTGGTGGTTCCATACAAATTTTAGAATTATTCTATTTCTTTGAAAAATGCTGTTGGAATTTTGATATGGATTACACTGAATCTGTAGATTGCTTTGGGTACCTATTAAGCTATAACTCCTCATCCCCCCCTTTCCTCAGCTCCTAGAAATCAACTACTGTCTCTAAGAATTTGACTACTCTAAGTATCTCACATAAGTATAATTATACAGTATTTGACTCCAAAGGAAACTTTTTAATTGTAGGAATATTTAAGTGTAGATCAATGGATGTAAAAATATTTGTGGGAGAAAAGAACATTCTAAGTGCCCCTAAAACCACATATAGCCAACTGAGCCAAGTATCTGATATATGAACATATATACTTCACTGTGACCAAAATTCACATGAAAGGAAGAATCTTATCTAAACTTCCAGTTTGCTCTACAATAAGCAAAAACAATATATGAAAATCTAGATTTATGTATGATGTAATAAAACTGATGTTTTTAAATGTAAAATGATTAAAGCTGGATTATTAATGATAATTTCTGTAGTGTTTTATACTTAAAACACTTTAACATTTTGGGTGTTATTATTTTTTTTTGGTAACATCTTCATAGGATAAAAAATGTGGAGTATTATATTCTTCTTACAGATGGCAACATCTTAACCTAGGTGCATGGTCAGAATCTTGGGAGCCTTCCACCTATTACAATTGTATTAAATTTTCACCAGTATGGCATTATTCAAATTGTAGAGGTGAAGTTGGATGAAGCTCTTATGCCCTAAGGGCTTGCTCTTGCCCAGGCACTGCTGAGTCTGCCATAGCTATCATCACATGGACACATATTGCAAATTCACTACTTACTAGCTGGGTTACCATGAGCAAATTATAGGAACTCAACAAATCTCTGGGCCCCTACCTGAAAAATGGAAATCATAATCCAGCCTCCCACTTTCCTTTTGTCTTTCCCTAACCTGTAATAGGGTGTAAACAAAGCAGACACCAAGTGCTATTGTGGGGAAAGAGTGAAACGCCTGAAGATTTTGAAATGCTGTGCTAACATAGACACAAGTCTTCCAACTTAACCACAGTACAACTGTGGAGAGCAAAGGACTATATATCACCTTAATTTCTCTAAAACTGCTGTGGTATTCTTCCTCAGCCAGCCCACTCAACGGGCAAGATAGGATAGGGAACAATGTTTATTTGAATCTGAGTGTCTTAATACCACTCCATTGTTTTAGGAACCTCTTTAAGTAAAGCAGCTTCTCTATGGATTAGACATCTTTTGGGGCTCTGCCTCAGTCCTTTCCCTGGTGGAGTCTGGGAAGAAGTATATAGCCACATGACCTTAACGGGAAGAAACCCAACTTCTCTGGGTCTGTGCCTTTGCAGACACTAAAGGATGATAAATTTTGGCTCTGTCCTTCTTGTTCCAATAGGGGCCAGTGATTCTTCCCAGCTAATGTAGCTTCTCCTTGGTTTTTGCTAATGTTCAGACCTTCTGAAATTCTGTAATCCCATTTCATGTCACACCCAGACCACCCAAAGAATGCAGGGGCACCGCAACCCCCTCCTCATCTTATCTCCCTGAATATCCTCCTCCCCACCTACCCCTACAAAAGACTCCATGACCTGCCCATTGACTTACAAGTTACTGTCCATGCCGCATGGGAGCTGGGGCAGGGCAAGAACACAAACTAGCTACTCATTCCCTAAACTGCACCATGTCATCCTAATTGCATTAGGGATGTCCCATGTTGGCTCTGGATATCCCTATCTGCTGGTTCCTCCTAGAGTTAGTTAGTTTGTTTGCTCTTTCTTTCTTTCTTTCTTTCTTTCTTTCTTTCTTTCGTTCTTTCGTTCTTTCGTTCTTTCGTTCTTTCATTCTTTCTTTAAATAAAGATTATTTATTTATTTATTTGAGACAGAAAGAAAGAAAGCACGAGTGGGGGTAGGGGCAGAGGGAGAATCAGACTCTATGCTGAGCAGAGAACCCTACACAGGGCTCAATCCCAGGACCCTGAAATTATGACCTGAGCCGAAGGTAGACACTCAACCAACTGAGCCACCCAGGCGCCCCCCTCCTAGAGTTTCTAAAAGGATTTTGTTAAAACCTCTAGATGTTTCCCCTCAACCTGAGTAACACATCCCCCATTTTTTATATCCAAGCCCCTAGACAGGAAGATTGAGCTCATATGGGACCACACCCTCTTCCAATTTTTCCTCCTTTCTTAACTCAGTTCTTTGTCAAGAAAAGAGTGGACTCTTCTTTTTTTTTTTTTTCCTTCCAGGTTGTATTCTCTTTCTAGCTGAGCTTAATTTACCATCTCCCTTTCCCTGAAGTTAAAATGCCGAACAAGCTCTAGTAGACAATAAGGGAACACAGATCTATAGGTATCTTAAAAATGACATATAAATTGCACACACATAGGATTTAGGCATTTGTATCAGTCTGCTAGGGCTGCTACAACAAAATACTATGAGAAAAGACTTTAGTCAAATCTTTGTTGATCTCACATGAGGAACCCAAGGCCTAGAGTTAACAGTGACTTGCCTAAGTGTACACAGTTCCTGTTGGCAGGGGTCAGATGGATCTCAGATGTGGTACCTCAATTCCTCAGTTTCTTCCTCTGTATCATTTTGCTCAGTGGAAAGTTACTTCCTATGTACTACAGTATACAGATATACAGATAAGTGCCTTAATTGACGATTCTGTTAATGCAATAAAAGGAATTAGTGCACAAATTAGATGCACGGGGGAAGTTCATTTCATTGTTTTGCAAAGAGTAAAACAATAAATCATTGGCTTCTAGTGTGGCACCATATGGGAATAATATTAAGAATAATACTTAAAAGAAGATGTTTCTAAACATTTTACTTTTTTCTCCTCAGATTTCTTTATTTCATAAAAATCAGTGTTGATTAATGAGGAGGCATAAATGGAGGCCAATTTTTCAATCTTTCTTTGAAAAATCCTAGCCATATGTTTTTGAAGTTCTATATTTTTCACTATATTATTTCAGAATCAGTAGTACCCATTAGATACATGTATATATCTCTTTTCTTTGGGGGAAACTGAAATATCAATCTTTATGCACAATGCGTTCTTTGTCCAATGACCTTGAATAACATAAAAGCCAAGATTAGTGAAAACATTTTTAAAACCTGACTTATCAATAGATCATGATATTGCCTTTGCCTTTGAGCCTTATTTAAGGGTCTAGATTGCTGGAGCTGGAAGGTCCCTTAGAGTTCAACTAGGCCAACACCCTCATTTTCCAGATGAGGAACCTGCACCTGGGAGAAATGAAGTGAATTACTCAAGGTCACACAGAAAGTCACTCTCTGAATCTAGCTAACAGTCACGTATTTTGGCATTAGTTCTCTTTCCAATATGCCAAGATATCTCAATATTAATAAAACAGGGATAGTATTTGTCAATATTCTCCAATAGCTTTTAATTTGTTCCTTAATTTCTATTTATCTCTTGCCTCTAAGACTTAGCTTCAGAGTTAATGGAACTAGGAGAATGTGGGTGTTGAATTGCCCAGAGGACAAAGAAATCCCATAAATCAGCTTTCTTTCAAAGATGACTTTTTGGGGCGCCTGGGTGGCTCAGTCATTAAGCGTCTGCCTTTGGCTCAGGTCATGATCCCAGTGTTCTGAGATCGAGCCCCGCATCTGGCTCCCTTCTCAGTGGAAAGCCTGCCTCTCCCTCTCCCACTCCCCCTGATTGTGTTCCTTCTCTCGCTGCCTCTCTCTCTCTGTCAAATAAATAAATAAAATCTTTAAAAAAAATGAATTTTTTACCTACTTTTGTAAAAGATAGTCTTGAAAGTAAGGCTTTATGGAAAACTAAAGGATTATCGAAATTCATTTTTTCCTTCTTCAACATATCAAGAAGTAAGTCTAGAGTCCCAGGTCATGGAGACTTTTGGAAAACTGTTAGGATGAGGAGAATGCCCAGAATAGATGGGCTTCCTCTTCAGGTCATCTAGAACACAGCCAATCTCTGGGCTTCCGTATGGCCTGGTGCTTATGCAGAAGGATGATTTAAAATTAATTAGAGCAATGATAGATTTCAAGAGGTATTTAGACACAATTCAGAAGTTCTTGAATGCCCCTGGAGGATGATCCTGGAGTTAGCTGAAGATTTGGAAAGCTTGCCAGAAGGGACCACTGACAAAGGCGCAAAGTGCCATGAAATGTTCAGGGCTGGCTCCAAAGCCAGATACTGAGTGGGGTTCATAGTCAGGTCTCAAATGGTAAAAGAGAGATTTCAGTCAGAAAGAGACGATTGGGTAAGGCTCTAGAGCAACAGATCAAGCTGTAAGTATGGACTGTGACCTCTCAGTTCCTTGAGTTCTCCTCTTCACCTGTGGTATTCTACATTTCACCCCACACACACCCCAGACCTACTCTCAAGTCTTTGCACTGCGTTCAGAACTTCCGTCTCCAGCATACCCCCTCTGACCACCCTCTTACATTTCTTCAACTCCCTTTCACAAGACCTCCCACTAATAATGCAAAGCCAATGATACCTTCCTTCTCTTGCCCCAACCACTTTTTCTCTATCAGGCCTCTCTTAAATTCATTTCCTACTCTCTCTAACTTCAGTTCCATGGTACATTGTTTCTCAGCTTCCTTATTTCTTCTTGTTCTGTCATGATCTCCTGACCCAGCCCTAACCATGGCTAATGCAACTCTGCCTCTACCATGCTTCCCAGGGTGCAGTGGTGTGGCTGCAGGACAACCCCCAGCCAGACTGACATGAATCCATGATGACTCACATCAAGCAGGCCTCAGGGTTACCAGAACTGTGCTATATCCATCCCCCTCAGCTAATTCTTCTTGTCCCAAAATCATTATTTCATACCTTTTTCTTACTCATTTCCAGTATGCCTTCTCTGAATCAATAAGCTGATTGCCTCTTGGCCTTTTATTGATAAAATAAGAGCAATCAGAAGAGAACTATTTTACCTTCCCACCTGCAGTTCTACCATCCTGCCTTCACCTGTCTCAATGCCCCACCATCTCTTCTGATACAGTGGATAAACTGGCTGCTCTCCTACCTCAGAAAATCCCTCCATTGTTTTTCTCCAACCCTCTTGACTACTAAGGGACTTTATCATTATAAACTATCCCTTTAACCCTGCATCTCTTTTCTCTTTGCTTTCTTTTTACAGCTTTTTATTTTTTGCTCTGTTGTTTTCATTGGTGAATAATCATAAGTGATATCTACCATCTTCCTGAGCCGCATGTCCCCTTCTTGCTGTTAATGTCTTTGTTCTTCTATATTGATGAAATCCTTGAAAGAGTTTCTGTGAAAACTGGCAAAGTACCTGACCTCATGGCCTGCACAGTTTAGAAGGAGAAAGGCAGAGTTTAACAAATAAACACACAGATTACTATATAATTACAAATTATATGTGGATAGAGAGATGACCGTTGATAGGTGGATAGATATATTTGTACATACACACACAGAAAGTGAAGAAATCTAACTCAGTAAAGTTTTTAATTTTAGATTGAAAGCAATAGACATGCTCAGATATAGAAAATATCTGAAGGCATATCACACATGCACACTTTTTAACAACTGAGAATTGAGGGAACTTGCCAGAAGGGACCCCAATGGAGCAAAATAAAGCTGAATAAACAAATTTTAGTCACAAGAGGTAACTCATCATGGAAAATTAACTATTGAAGAAGTTGTGTGTGAGGAGATCAGCAGTGAGCATTGAAGCCATATAATCATGGATTTCAATCTAAGTAACTCTAGTGAAATTCGAACTTCATAATTATGGAGAAAAGATAATAAAGTAAAAAATGGTAATTTTTTATACAACAGTTGGTGGCAGAAATCGCAATGCATGCTAATTTTGAGATAAGGGAGTGGGGGATCAATGGGAGAAGGGCAAAGATGCCAATTCATGTATCTTGCCTAAACAAGACCAATAGAGACCATTTCATTTCTGATTATGCTAATTTGATAAGTATAAATCCAGTCTTGAAAATAAGAAGAGAAGGAACTCTGAAGGATTATAAACAAAACAAAACAAAACCACCCATAGTCTTCTATCATGTATTTGAGATAGAGGACATACTTTTTAGAATTTTTAATACAAATTTACTTTATTTTAATTAAAACAGCAGCATAATGTAAACATTCACCGGATTAGATGCTCTTTGAAGAAAAATATATAGATAACAATTTTCTATTGATCTTGTTGTCTGTTTTATTTATTTGTTTGTGCTTCCCATTTCATGCCTTCAAAAGTCAGTCTTTACAAGGCAAGAAACAACAATTGTTGGAGAGGATGTGGAGAAAGGGGATCCCTCCTACATTGTTGGTGGGAATGCAAGTTGGTACAGCCACTCTGGAAAACAGTGTGGAGGTCCCTTAAAAAGTTAAAAATTGAGCTACCCTATGATCCAGCCATTGCACTACTGGGTATTTACCCCAAAGATACAGACGTAGTGAAGAGAAGGGCCATATGCACCCCAATGTTCATAGCAGCAATGTCCACAATAGCTAAATTGTGGAAGGAGCCGAGATGCCCTTCAACAGATGACTGGATTAAGAAGTTGTGGTCCATATATACAATGGAATATTACTCAGCTATCAGAAAGAACGAGTTCTCAACATTTGCTACAACATGGACAGCACTGGAGGAGATAATGCTAAGTGAAATAAGTCAAGCAGAGAAAGACAACTATCATATGATTTCTCTCATCTATGGAACATAAGAACTAGGATGATCGGTAGGGGAAGAAAGGGATAAAGAAAGGGGGGATAATCAGAAGGGGGAATGAAACATGAGAGACTATGGACTATGAGAAACAAACTGAGGACTTCAGAGGGGAGGGGGGTGGGGGAATGGGATAGACCGGTGATGGGTAGTAAGGAGGGCACGTATTGCATAGTGCACTGGGTGTTATACACAACTAATGAATCATCGAGCCTTACATCGGAAACCAGGGATGTACTGTATGGTGACTAACATAATATAATAAAAAATCATTTAAAAAAAAAAAAAAAGTCAGTCTTTAATTTTCACCCATGCCTCCTTGTTTGAAACACTCCTACCCCCCACTTCCTCCTCTAAGGGCTCCGACTCTATGAGTGCTAATATCATCTGCAGTTACTGGGTTGCACACGACAGCAGAGTATAACACAGATTGCTGGGCCCACTCAGAATTCTGATAAGATTCCAGGCAATGCCAGCGTTCCTGACCTGGATCACTCTTTGAGAATGCCTGCCCTGGAAAATAGAGTCCCAAGTTTCTCATTTCAAATATAGACAAGGTTTGGATTCTTGGTGCTGCGATTAACTCCCTTATCCCATTAGCTGAAGAAAAAGTATTAGTGGGGTGTGTATTACTTTTATTTCCTGGTCTTAGCTTTACTGCTGTTCCTACATGTGGAAAAGCAGAAAAAGAAATACATGCAGACTTTGTTTGCTTCCACATCAGAGAGATAGAATAAAGCTTTGTTTTCTCATCAGAAGGTCATCGTTCTTAAGTTTTTTTTCTGGCCACATGGGAGAAAATAGAAAAGCACACAGTCCCTTTCTTCTTGTATCCCTTAGTGTGGGTGATTGGACATTTCTGTGTAACGAAACTTAATTACAGTGATTCCCGGAGCCATGGCTCTAACTCATACACTGGGTCAAACACCAAATGTATTCCGATTTGGAGATTTTGCTTACAAATCCAAGCTTATGCTAAAAATACAATTTTAAGAAAGAATTTAAACAGGATTTTGTAAGATTTTATTGGATGCCTTTACTTTTTGTACATTAAACACTGCTGTTAATATGGAGGTTAAAGGCACAAGCTGGCTTCAAGATGTGGTACTAAGCCCGCCTGCATCAGCATCTCTTTGTTTAAAGTGTAGGTTCTGACCTACAGAATGAGAAACACTGAGGCGGAGGCCTAGGAAGCTGTTTGCTAAGCAGTCGCCACACCTGAATGTAGAAACTCTGGATGGAATGTCCCTGCTTCTTTCAACCCTTCCCTATCAAGTCTTCTCCAATCTGCGTCCAGGACCTGGGCCCTGCTCATTCTCTTTTTTCCCCCTTTGTACATTCTTCTGTGCTAGTATTTCCCTAGTAACTATTCCAGTAACATACTTGTAAATTGCATTTGCGTGTTGGTTTTCCTGCTAGATTTTGAGATTTCTGTGTGCAGTAACATGTTCATTTTGAATCCCCTTCGCCCAGCAGAGTTCTAGACATATAGAAGTGTTCATAAACATTTATAAAATACATGGAGGAATAAATGATGGATTAATGAGTGTGAGAGCAAAATAAATAAGGTAATTGTAAAATGGATGAGGTAGAGATCATCAGAGGGTTAGGAAAAGAAATATTAAAAGGAGTGGAATAATGCATCTGAAAATTTTTTAAAAATTGGATATTTGCAGGAATATTCACTGAAGCATTCTTTGTAATAGCCAAAACCTAGAAACAACCTGCATATCTATCAGTAATGCACTAGAGAAACAAATTATGATGTATTTACAAAATGAATTGCTACACACCAGTAAAAATGACCATACTATTGATATGCATTATCACATGGATAAATTAAAAAAAGTTATCTTGAGGGAAAGAAGCCAGAGGCAAATTAGTGCATACTGAACAATACCATTTATAAGAAATTCAAGAGTAGTCAAAACTGTCTGTGTTGAAAAAAGTCAAAGTAGTGGTGACCTCAGGGGGATGACTTCAATTGGAAAGGGGAATGAGAGAATTTTCTGGGGATTTGAAATGCTCTGTGTCTTGATCTGGCTGGTGGCTATACAATTACATATGTAAGTGTAAATTCCTCTAGCTATACACTTAGGAGTTGTACATTTACTGTGGGTAAGCTATACTTCAGTTAAAACCATCCATGCAGGGAAAGCCTCAGAATGGGAACGTCAGCAACAGGACTGTGGAAGATTCAGGATGCTCTAAACACACCAACTTGGGGATGTTCAGTTACCTCCTGCTTGGAGGAGCTTCAGGGGAGTAACAGTTGTCCTTGGGAGTCCATATTTACCCTTGCATGTTGGGATGGCTTATTGCTTCAGTCCATAGAGCCTTCCCTGACCACTCCATGGAGAATAGACTAGATCCTGGCTGTCTGTCCCTTTTGTTTTTTCACAGCCCTAAACACCTCCTAACACGCATGTATTTGTAATTATCTGTCTACCCCACTTTATTGTGAGCTCCGTGAGAACAGGCATAGCCTATTTTGTTCCTACTGCATCCCCAACAGAATTCTTTACATGCGGATGGCACTCAATATGCGTTTGTTAAAACAATGAGAGAACAAGGGAGGGAATGAAGTAACCACACATGTCTGATTAGGGGAACTGATTAGAGGAAATAAAAGGAAGAGATTTTAGAGAAAGTTAGAGTGAGACAAATTTTCTTCAACTCTGGCTTTGCCCAGGGATCCGTGTGACATTTCTAGAGAAAAGGGAGATCTAAAAAACACTAAGTTTCAAAAAAATTAATAAAAAATAAAAACCACTAAGTTTGAATCAACTAAAAGTTCCGTAGTCTTTGGAGTCTAAAATATATCCTGGAAGGTAGTGGAAGTTGGGGCAAAGGTTTACTCATGGGATCTAGTAAAAGGGCAAGAAGGCTATGCTATCCCTCCTTGCAGTTTGGTTGAGGGCAATGTCATCTCCTTTCCTATCTCACCTACAAGCAGAAACGTGACTTATGGATACCTGTACTGGACCATATCAGAGCATCCGTCAGCTAAAAGCCATGATTCAAAGCGTTCGAACCTGTCCCTGTGGCTCCATTTCAGCCAAACCAAGAATCCTACCTAAACACAGATCAAGGCAAGCTAAGTTGAAGATGACCTTGTTAGTTGATGACTAAATGCCATGCATATCCATCTTCCATGTACTCTAATTCAGCTTTTATATATTTTCCCCTTGCTTCATTGTGCTAGATGTGGTTGTAACTCTTGGCCTTTCATGAAAGTGTGTCTCAGAAATACCCATCTCACTTTCTTGTCCTGAATGAACTAAGCAATGATACTGGCCTTACTTTGGGTCCCTTGGGGCTGTAACCCTTAACCTGAGCTGGACAGATTGGTTCCCCTGAGACTCACAACCTCACAGGGGCCCTAAGGTTCTGAGGAAAATGAAAAGTCTACCATGAAGTAGCAAAGGGAAGGTGGCAAAGAAATTAAGAGACATTTCCATCATGTATTAAAATGCCACCTCTTCTCACCATAAAATCCTACTATAATGTCTCTGAAAGTGGGAGAGGTTGTTAAGAACTGAGGATTTATGGATTTCTCTGACATAGGAGGCAGGCATGAATTTGTTTTTATTAAGGTATAATTTGTTGCATACAATGAAATGTCAAAATAAATTAATTAGAACCACCACCCAAATTAAGATAAAGAACATTACCAACTCCCCAGGAATTTCCTGCATACCTGGTTCCCATCTTTATCTACTCTCAGGTCATCCCTGTTCTACTTTCCATCAATCTACAGGGTTTTGCTTATTCTCAAACATTAAATAATTAATCCTACACTATGTCATATTTTGTGTCTAGATGCTTATGTTAAGCATATTTTTAAGATTCATCCATGTGTTTGTATGTATCAGTATTTTATTTATTTTTTATTGCTGCATAGTATTCCATTGTAGGATATATCACATTTTGCTTATTCTGATCTCTGATTGTGACCATTTGGGTTGTTTCCATTTAGGGATATTATGAATAGCACTGCTGTGAAAGTTCTTGTGTAAATAATTTTGTGGAAACATGTAATCGGTTCTAGAGGATGAACACCTAGGAGAGAAATTGCCAGGACATAGAATAACTGTATGTTTAATTCTGTTAGACTTTTTTTTAATCAGGGCTCTTTAGAAGGAAAAAATTTATATACATATATATGTGTATACATATAAATGTGTGTGTGTGTGTGTATATATATATATACATATATATACATATATATATATATTCCATATATTTTATAAATTCCATATATATGGAGAGATCTCTTTGTCTATCTAAGAGAGTTATTACAGGAATTGCCCATGTGATTATATAGGCTAAAAAGTCCCAAGATGTGCCATTTGTGAGCTGGAGAACCCGGAGAGTCAATGGTGCTGTAATTCAGTTCTAGTCCAATGGCCTGAGAGCCAGGAGACACTGATGGTGTAGGTTCCTGTCTGAGTCCACGGGCCTGAGATCATACGTGATTTTATAATACTATTATAAATAAAATCCCTGCAGTCTGGTTTTGTCTGAACAAAGGATTTTGTTCATTGTGAGTAATATTCAATGAAAACGTATACATTATGGAGGAAAACAGGCCACGGTGTTTCTCTTAATGAAAAAGTTAACTCACTTAGGGAACACAGAAAGTGGGGTGTTACTTTTTTTAATGACCTCAGACAGAACCACTTATGGGGGATTCTAAAATGTGACAAGGGTCAAGTACCTGTGAAAGCCAGGATAGAGTCTTCTACAAGGAGACATATTCTGTGGCTGGTCCAGCCTTCAAACTGAGTGTGGAGGGAGCAGAGCTTTCCTCATCTGTCCCTCTCTTACCCAGGTGCCCGGCATTTCTGTGACCTCCATGGTGGCCTGGATTCTACACAGTCTACTTGTTCTAGACAGTGGCCACTCAATGGATGAATCTACCTCTGGATTTTGAATTCCAAAACTCTGTTTCTACATCTCATCTGAGGCCCTGCTTGGGATGTGGTCATACTAGGTCTATATAGTGATTCCAATGATGTTACCAACTTCGTGGCATTTCTGCTGCCACAGTGGTAATCCTAATTACCAGAGGCTTAGCAGATAGTACCGAGTAGCCCAGAACTTGGAGAGCTAGAATTACACAGATGAGGTTTATTTTTTTCCAGCAAATACAAATCAATGATGGACTATTTATATATGAAATATGACTATATAAATTCTAGCTATTTGTCCTCTCTAACATATATTTAAACATAAGAATTAGAACATAAATAATACATGAATAGATAAATATATGATCTGGTTAAGAAGAAATATATAATAGAAATGAAATGATCAAACACTCAATAAAATAATAAAATCCCATTCTAATAGCAGTTTCACCAAAGACCAAAATGTGCTTAAGCCTGTCACTTCTCACCATGTTGTCAGGCCCATTGAAACCTTTCTCTGACAGGATTCTGTCAGCATTGATGCCATTTAGACCTTAATACCTAATTAAGGCTCTTTTATTTTCTTCACAGACCATTTTTCTTTGACATTCTGTAGCAGCTTTCCTCAGATGTGCTCCCACATTGTCCCCACACTATAGAACATCACAGAACACCCTCTTCCCCCACATACTTCATGCCCAAAATACAGGGTTTGGTTTATAGTTAGTGTATTTGGTTCATGTAATTAAAACACATATTTACCACACAGTATTTTTTGTAGCCTACCTTTAGTAAACATGTATAATTATAGCTTCTTATTTATTCAGCTTCTCTTTCAAGTGAGGGCTACTTTGTCTGTGGCTTAACCTATGTACATTGTTCAAAAATGGAACAGCGTCACACAAACTTCTGGTAAAAAGAACAAAGGGAGAGGTTTCTTTCTTTCTTTTTTTTCTTTTCTCAATTAAAGAGGAAAATAATAGTTAAAAGTTATGGCTTCCGGGGCGCCTGGGTGGCGCAGTCGTTAAGCGTCTGCCTTCGGCTCAGGGCGTGATCCCAGCATTCTGGGATCGAGCCCCACATCAGGCTCTTCCGCTGGGAGCCTGCTTCTTCCTCTCCCACTCCCCTTGCTTGTGTTCCCTCTCTCACTGGCTGTCTGTCTCTGTCAAA
This sequence comes from Ursus americanus, assembly GCF_024610735.1. Taxonomy (NCBI): domain Eukaryota; kingdom Metazoa; phylum Chordata; class Mammalia; order Carnivora; family Ursidae; genus Ursus; species Ursus americanus. Next base: position 33,395,414 of record NC_142145.1, read on the forward strand.
TAAACAAATAAAATCTTTAAAAAAAAAAAAAAAGTTATTTCTCCAAGTAAGTCATCGATGTTATAATAAATGTCTCTATGCTCTATCCCTAAACAACAAATCTCTTATGGCCTAAGGCATGCAGATACATACTCGTGGCAATGTGTGTTTTAAATTTTTACATACATACACATACGCACTTTTCCCAGAAAATGCTCATTTTTTTTATAATTCACATTTGCATAGATTATGTAAAATTCCCAGAAGATCCCTAGATTATAACTCCCATTTGAGGGAAAGACTGAATTATTCATATTCTTCCCTCATAATGCTGAAAACATGAGTTTCATATAGTAAGCACTTAGTTCATATTTGGTGAACTCAGTGTAGAGTACTTTAAGAGAGTTGAATTTGCTATATACTCTAATACCTGCTGGATTGATACCTACCCTTACTCTGATCATCTAAAAGAGTCAACATACATTGAAAGATAAAGTGTTCATAATAAGGTAAAAGTATGAAAATTATGACACATTTATTATTTTTAAAATAACCTGATTTTTATGATGTGTAGAAATAGATACAAGTGCCAAATTTCCTAAATGACCAAGGGCAAATTGCTTAAGAATTCAGCTCTTTGGGGCACGTGGGTGGCTCAGTAGGTTAGGCATCTGCCTTTAGCTCAGGTCATGATCCCTGGATCTTGGGATTGAGCCTGGCATCAGGCTCCCTGATCAGCGGGGAGACTGCTTCTCCCTCTTCCTCCTCCACTACCCCTGCTTGTACTCTCTCTCTCAAATAAATAAAATCTTAAAAAAAAAAAAAAAAAAAAAAGAATTCGGCTCTTTAGTGCTTGGCAAGTAGTAAATATTCCATAAACTTTCATTGAATGAGCAATTTGTTGACATCACTGCATTAGCACATGCTTTATAAATGAGAAATAAAAACTACTTATGGAAACTAGTCAATAGATGAGTTAGTAATGCCAGTTGATCCAAATAATAAGTACTTTATTATTTCTCAAATAAATTTTATTTATTTATTTGACAAAGAGAACACAAGCAGGGGGAGCAACAGGCAGAGGGAGAGGGAGAAGCAGACTCCCCAGTGATCAGGGAGCCCGATGTGGGACTTGATCCCAGGACCTCAGGATCATGACCTGAGCCAAAGGCAGACACTTAACAACTGAGCCACCTAGGCGCCCCAATAATAAATACTTTAAACATTATTTTTGCCTGCTTCATATTTATCTGTGTTAGTCTAAACTGAGTGTAAGGCTTATCAGATTCTAATGTTATTTTCATGTTAATCTTTCTTTGAACACATTCTGACTCAACTTTGGAGAAATGCCTCCAAAAATCTATTAAAGACCACAAGTTCCCACTTTTCTATTATACATTGTAGTAGGTCTTATTAGTGTCCCTGCCAGATCCCCTGTTAATACCTCACTGCTACTCCTTCTCTGAGAAATTGCCCTTGTCTAAACAAGAGCCACCTTGCCCCAGAGGTTAAATCCACTCCTCTCTAGGCAGCCAGCAGCCACTGACTGACTAAATGGGGTGCAAAAGGCTGCCCTTACCTCAGTGTGGTACACACTCAGCACAGTTCATACTCCAGAGCTCGCAGTGTAATTAAACTGAAACTAGACTCCAGCAAAGATCACATCCTTGCTTAGTTCATTTTCTCTTCTCCTAAAACTACACCCTTGATAAATTACTTTCACTAGAATTTCACATGTTCCAGGTTCTGGTCCTAGGAACCTCAACCTAAGACAGTCGATATAAAAGATGGTGTTAGGAAGAGGACTAAATATGGGTTCTTGTAGATTGATCGCTCATCAGCCTGATGGCCTGATAGCAATGAGAGGCCTATAGGGAGTAGGAGATGGAGTATTGACAGTCACTGGATTCTTTAGAAATCTGATAGCTAAAATTTTTCATCTGTAATGACCTAGGAGATACAGATGGAAGAAGATGCGTTAGCTGGTATAAAGTCTCTGGCATTTGATAGATATGGGAAAATACTAACTGTAAGGACTAGAAATGGGTGACTTAGGGCTATTAATTTGTTGATGAGAGAGATATGACAGAGTCAAACTGAATAATCAGCAACTTCAAGCATTTATGGAAACATTTTTATCCTGCAATCGAAGAGCAGACAGAGCTGAAGACTAGGCAAAGGACTTACAATTGGCAGAAAAAGAGAAAGGTGAATGTTCAGTTTAAGATCTACTATGGTAAAATCAAGGCTCTCATAGGGAAGAAATGGAATCCTGAGACTCATGATAGAAATATACAAGTAGATGAGTGCAAACCCTTAAATCGGCTGATTGCCCTGAATACTTAGGCCTGAAACCAGTCCTCCTTTTTGAAATATACAGCCTTCTCCTCCTTGCTTGAGAACTATGCAGCAGCCTCAAATAAAGCAGGCCTTCCAAGGGGGATGCTTGCCATACTCAAGATTTATTTCTACCTTTATTTTTGGCCATCAGATACAGAAGTAATATCAAATGTTAGTGTAATTCAATGAGGAAATGCTGGTTCTCCTAAGTGAGAAGAGGGAGGGCCTACAAAAAACAGTTCAGGATGTATGAGAAGATGGGATACACTCCTATTGCACAAGATTCAACATTTTGCATGGGCCGTGAGAGTAGTTTGGAAAAGAGATGGTGCTTATTAATTACAGAAGAAATGGCATGAACTGCTGTGGCAAACTCCTAAGTAAAGAATCCAATTCTCAGAGAAGCGGGCATGCTACAATGGTTTTAGTATATAAGATCGGAAGACCTAGCAGTTGACTCTCCCTTTGGAGCGCCAGAGTACCCTTTGTATACCAAGGTGATTGAGAAATCTACTGATGAGGGGGCACCAGATTTGCTGAGAAATTAAATGATTGTTGTCCTCTGTCAGGCTGGAATCAATATAGAAATGACCTTTCAGGACTGACCTCCACAGAAGCAATAAGACCGGAGGAACCTAGAATAGCACGGACCAGGTGACACCATAAACCAGCAGAAGGAATGTGGACAAAATGACTGTAATGGGCAATGAGGGCAGAATGGCAACAAGGGACCTGGCCCATAGTGATCTACAAAGGTTGTTAATAGAATATAATGACTTTGTTCTTTTTAATACTCATCAGAAAAAGATCAGAAGCAGTTTGTAATCAGATGGGACAAACAACAGTGTCCTTTTCCAGGGTTATATAAATTGTCCTGCCCTCTTTTACAATCTGAAGGTACTTGACTGGACATTCTAGAGAACATTGTAATAGTCCATTGTATCACTGACACCATGTCAATTAAACCTGGTAATAAGCATGAAACAGGAAGTATGCTTGATTTTTTGAAAAGACACATTTATTCCAGATGGTGAGACATAAACCCTACTAAGGGCCTGATATGTCAATGACATTTTTAGGGGTACAGTAATATTGGGCACACTGAAGTATCCCTTCCAAAGTACAGGCAACTTTCAGCTTGTACCTTCTACTACCAAGAAAGACACACAATATTTGGCAGGCTTCTCTGAGTGCTGGAAGAACACATTTCACACATGGGAATCCTGCTCTGATCTTGTTATTGAGTTGCATGGAAGGTTGCCAGTTTTGAGCAAAGAGTGAGAGAGAATAGTGCAGTAGATCCAGATTTTACAAAGCAGATTTGTCACTTGAGCTATATGACCCATAAGCCAGAAGAACCCAAATGACTATACATACACACACACACACACACACACACACACACACACACACACACACACACACATAGTCAAGATATATGCCTGGTTAAGCCTCTGGTAAGCTTCAAAAATAGAACCACAGAATGGACTCTAGATTCTGGAGCAAGGCCATACCATCAGCAGCAGAGAAGTATATACTATTAGAAAATCAGGTCTTAGTATGCTACTGGGCCCTGGTAGAAACTGAGCATTTAAACGTGAGACATCAAGTGACCATGCAACTAGAGTTGTTCACCATCTGCTGGCTACACTCAGACCCCAAAATTGATAAGTTCAGGTGGGTCCAACAGAAGTCCATAAAAAATAGAAATGGTACACCTGAAATTAGGCTCAAACAGATCTCTCTGATATGGTATCATCCCTTAAGGAGGATAGACAGCCTTAAAAACCAGGCTTGGAAAAGGTAACATTTCAAGCTAAGTTGGCCAGTTGCTTATGGGTTTGCCTTTCTTGCCCCCAGTGTCTCAGCTACTACCTCTAACTGAGGACTTAAAGAACATGAGATCCTGCATATTAATTCTTTAGACCAAGGGCCCACTTTACGGCAAAAGAGGTATAGCAATGGGCCACAATCTTTGGATCTATCTCTCCCAGCACATACCACACTATCTAGAAGCTGCCAGCCTGATGAAGCACTGGAATAACCTCTTGAGTGTAGTTGAAAATAACAACCTGTGAGGATGGGGTGCCATTCTCCAGAATACACATTAAACCAACGGTCATTATGCATACAGTGCAATGTCCCTGATAGTGGAATCATTTGGTCTGGAAACCAAGGGGTGAAAGTAAGGTACCTCTGTTTATTATGACCTTCATTGACCCACTTTGGGAATTTGGGCATCTATCCCTGCCACTATTGATCCTGCTGTCCAGAGGCAAGATGGTTCCACCAGAGAATGCACTAAGAATATCATTAAACTTAAAGCTGCGGTTGCCTCAAGTTTACTTTGGTCTCCTCCTGTCAGTAGACCAGCAAGAACAAAAAGGAATACCTGACCCCAGTCACCATGAGGAGGTAGGATAGTGAGAGCAAGGGAAGTATGTCTGGCATGCAGGTGATCCACTGGAGTGTATGTTCATACTCTTGAGTACTATAACTATAAATGGATGATACATAACCATAGCATGAGGAGGGCATAGTATCAAGGAGTCACATCCCTCCAGGGTGAGGCTCTGAATCACACCCCAGCCAACCCATCTAGCCCAGTAGAAATGCTGGTTGAGGATGTGGGAAGTCACACCCATTCTAGATGGGTAGGAGAGATAATGAGCATTTTGGGGCCCTACGGCCAACTGTAGCAGCAATTCTTTATAGATTTTCCCAGAAATTGTGACCAGTCAGAATCCTGGATTAGCTGTGTCTGGATAATGTGAGCTTAATGTGAGAAGTGAATGGATGTGTACAAGGATGTACAAGAGATGGACTTTAGTGTCTGCTCTTTTTACCCCACTAATACTGCCTTTACCTGACAGTGCCCCCATCTTCCAGTATGTCCATCCCCAGCAACTGCAGTATCTGATGATAACTGTTCATAGCTTCCCCCCTTTTCTTGATAACTGCCCCTGTGCTGAATGGAGTCACCTTTCACCTGGGAGCATCATCTGGGATGTGACCTGCCATCCCCACCCTTGCCAGGCTGCAGTCAGCAGGTAATGACTGACTGACACAATGGTAAAATAAACCAGCATTCATGGCCCAACCCTGTGGTGCCAGTCAGCCTCTGAGGTTCCATGTGAGTCAGGCTGAAGCCAGCCTCCATTAAAATGAATATCATTGCTTAGATGTCTTCTCCTTATCTATCCTTTGCATTGTAATCCTCTACTTAGATCCCATTCTCAACAAACCTCTTTCAATAGAATCCACATTTGGGCATTTGTTCTTATGAACTCACCCTAAGAGATGCATTTATTGAAGCAAAACCAAAGTAAGGAATTGAATGCTGACCATACTTTTCTTTCCTAGCCTAGATGATCTTACAGTCTCCAAGCACTGAACATGTAAAAAGGATTCCACCCTTTTGTTATATATGAGAGAAACAGCAATTAAATACCCATTCCTGTCATGCACTTTGAGAATAATATGCCCAGAGATATTTTTTGTCCTTGAGAAATATGGTGTCTACTTGGGCAGCTAAAACTATGTCCAGAAATTACTAAGATTAATGCACATAATTGACATACACCTTTACTCTTTAGATATATATTATTCAAAGAGTCTAGAAAATAGGATTTCTAGATTATAGAGAGTTTATGGGTGAAACATTAACATTAAAATCATAACCGGTTTGGATGGGAGTCTATAAATTTTTATTACAGATTTGCATGCTTTCTTAGACAGAGGATATTGAATATTATTTCAACAGTTCTTGATGACTCAAAGTTACTGTTATTAACAGCTATTACTGATGGAATGTACTATCACAGTGATGCCTCTGACTCTGCTTAGATGTGTTTGGATCTGTACCAAATGAATAATGATAGTTTTATTTTGAGTTCTTATGTCTGATTTTGATTGTGTTACTAGTTCTTTCCATTACTTTACAATGTCACCTATCTCTCTTACGAGTGTACCTATTCATAACAATTCCTCTGTCCCTTTCAATTTGTTATTGTTAGTATTTTATTGACATGGAAAATAAATAATAATAATTATTATTGAATGCTTACTATGTATCAGGCAAATTCTAAGTGCCTTACATATATTAACTCATTTAATCCTTATAAACTCATTAATATGTTTGTAAATTAAGAGTAAATTGGTTCTGCAGAACATCATACAGGGCTGTCTTTTGTACCATATATATAAACTTCAGTGCATGAATTTACTGCCATTTATCTATTTTATTTGCTCAAAAACTTAATTTTTGTGTCCTCCTAGATTTTTACTTATACTTTGGATAAGTAAGAGAGGTAAGATATTCAAGGAGTTCTAGCTATGCCTATAAACATGGGAAATTATGTGACTGAGACAAAGAATGCAAGGAAGTTAGGGTATATAAATCACTCTTGAGTAGGTGTTGGAGATTTGCTTGTGCAATACGAGAATGAAGGGCATTCTTTGTAAGAAATCATTTTTATGATGCTACATACTAAATAACAAGTTTGCAAAGTAAACCATTGAATAATCACAGACAAAAGTTACCAAGTAATTCTCATTAACTCCATTAATTCTAAAAGGATGTCCTATCATGTGGGTCATGGTCATTCTAAAGTAGACCTACTCTGATTTTCACTAATTCCTATAGCTTTACCAGGAATTTTATTAAACTCAACAAACAAAGACTCAATCATGTTTCTGTGAGCAGTTTTTTTATAAGGAGTGGATTTTTTTTTTATATTTAGATGTGTTCTTTAATATATATTCCAGCATTTGCTTTGGTTCCAGTTGGAAACTGTTGTGATATCCTGATCATTCTCCCACATCTTTGAAAAAGGCAAGAGGCCAACCCAGAGTCATTGATCTTTTCTCTTCCTTTATTAGTGTTCTGGTAAAAGTAATATAGTACCACCTATATTATCTAATAAAATGTATCTAAGTTTTCTCTCTGGTTGAGTCCCTACCTCTTCCTCCAGGGGATGCTGGATTAGTGTCTTCTTGGCCTCCCATTAATTTAAGGCATTCTTTTCATACATGTGTATAACACTCCCTAAAGTATTATTGGTTTATAAATTACACTTGTTGTTTCGGGGCAATAAATGGAATGATGAATGCATGCTTTGTTCAGTCACCTTTTTATTCATGAAAGGCAAAACCAAGTATTCTAAAAACATTTATCTACATCAGGAATAAGCTATAAACCTTTCAGAAATGCTCCAAGTAATTCGGAAAGGAACCACTAATTACTGTCATAACAAAAAGGATTCAACAGCACTAAATGCTCATGGAACCATAGAATGTCAGAGATGGAAAATCAAGTCCAGCACCCTCCTTTTACAGATGGGAAACTAAAGCTTTAGAGAGGAGAAATGATTTACACAGTCATCCAAATAGTCATTCATGGCATCAGTCCTAGGTTCTGTGTCTCCTGACTCCAAATTCTTTGCAGCTACATGGGGTCATAGGTGTTGGAGTCGGAGCTACAGTAATAATATAGGCCACTTTACTCTTTACTGGGTGTATTCTCTGTGCAGATGTCTATTTGTTAGAGTGGATCAGAACCTCAAAGGACAAGGGGCTCTAAAGAGACAACTCTACTCAGAGCAAAAATACCTCTTAAAGGTTCCGATTTAGTAAGAATGTCCTGCAAATTATTTCATCCAATGATATATGACATTTTATCCAATGATATGACTGAGCATTCTGTAGCTTCTATCAGGAATGGGTTTACAGTTCAGGGTGGAAGGAGAAGAGATGGCTTTTTGTGTAATGTTAAAAGAAGAAAGGCTACTTTCCTCCTCAAAGATGAATTCCAAAATACTAAATTTAGATCTCTACCAATCTATCTGGACAAATACTAGCATATCACTTTCTCATTTTATCTTGAAAAAAAGTCAAGAAGAGTAATCCTTCAGTATTCCCATAGGCGTATGATTCCCTATATTTGAACAATATAATGTAACTGTGATATAAATTAATATCCATTGAAAAGTGTGACTAATGGCACAAGACTGTGGACATTTGACTCTATTAACTCTGCCGTAACATGCTATCATTATCCCATTTTTCACCTTGGACCAACAGTTATCTTTTTTTTTTTTTAACTCTTTATTTTGAAATAATTTCAAACTTACAAAGAGCATACAGAGAAGTTGCAAGAATAGTACTCTTCACCCTGTTTCCCAGTTAGTAATTTTTAAAAATCATTCTCTTCATATATACATAGATGTATACACCATTTTTATTTTTCAACCAAGTGAGAATATGTTGCAGATATGATGCTCCATTACTCCTAAATACTTTTGTTTTTACTCCTAAATATTTAAATGTGTATTTCCTATAAAAAAGACATTTTCCTAGAAATTATACTATAAACATATTAAGAAAATAACACTTTAAAAAGACTATCATTTAATACCCCCTCCCTCTTGTCTTTCTTTCCTGCTTGAATAGCAAATAAATAATCCACTATGTAGAGCACTGAAGAGATTTTAAAAGTATAGTTTATTAACCTATAGGTATCCACCAGTAATGTATAATCTTTTTGAAGATAGAATCTATGAACATCTTATTAACTATCATATCTATAAGTTCAATAAATATTTTTAATGAATCAGTGGCACTTTTAAAAAATGTTTGCATTTAATATGCAGCTAGGAAAGATAGTCGATTGATGGATGATGAAATGAAGATTGAAAACACAGGAGCAAATTAAGAAGATGATATCTATCAAGTAAAAATGGCAGTCTGGACAGCAAACATGGGTTTGAGGAAACTTAACAATTTACATGAAATAGGTTTTGCAGATTTCCTTGATTGATGCTTATTCTGTATGCCAGAAAGCAGGAGTAGTCTCAGGTTATATCTGATTAAAAATTAATGGACTTGATTAGTCCACTCACTGCTTATTCTATTGGGCAGAGCATATCTGGAGCATGATACTCAACTGACATCTCCATTGTATAGGCAAGATGGGAACTGACAAAGCAGAGGGACAGACAAAATGGCATGATTGTTTGAGGAAAATATGGAAGAATCCGGGATGTAGAATGTGGAGTTCTGTAGCTTCAGCATGGCCTCTCTGAAACTCTGAGCAATACTAATTGATGGATGGATGGATGGATAGATAGATAGGTAGGTAGGTAGGTAGGTAGGTAGGTAGGTAGGTAGATTTTGGCTTCAAAAGCCAAGTAGACATTAGCACAATATAAGGCATAACTATAAACAGAGATGCTAAAAAAAAAAAGAAAGAAAAAAATGATCTACTTGGTGAGATGTCAGTGGAAGGATTCCACAGGGTGGAGGAAGACTGATCTTTAGTCACCTTAGCAACAGAGGAAAGTCTAGATAGGGTGGCACAAGTCATGTTTTATCTCATCCCAGTTACTTCTTTATCACATGTAATAGATGTCATCAAGGCTCTGCAGTGTTGTCCAAGTTGTATTTTTAGTGCCATGTGTTCTATTGCCAGCATTCTGTCTCCTCTCTGAGACCTCATATAGGTTCCTCTTGAGCAGCCACTGTCTGCCCTGGTCTCTCCCCTCCCTTTCCAGTAAAGTTAATATTGCCAGTGTGTCCATAGGATAAATATACCTGAACCATCAAGTTTGTGCATTTCCAGTTAAGATTGCCTTCTTTGTTTCAAAATATTTGCTTGAATGAGCCATCGGTAAGTCAGGAAGGAGAATGAACATTGACTGGGTAGCTTTCATGTGCCAGGTAATTTAAGATGTTTTACATATGCATTTGTATTTGATCATCAAATAATTGTTTATCTTATCTCTATTTTAAAGATGAGGGTCAGAATAAAAATTGTCACATCCTTTTCGGCCTAACCTCAACATGATCTGTCAAGAAGACATTATTTTTCCCATTTTATAGAAGTGGGAATGAGGCTCAAAAGTTCGTTTCCTTGACAAAGACAGATAGATATTACATGGTGGAGCCAAGATTTGAAGGTTTCCTATTTCTAAAGACAGAAGAGTAAAATAGATAGTTTTCCAGGTAACATAAATTGAAGGATGTTTATAAATGTCGCTCAATTATTTTACTATGGTTCCCACATTTCTTCTGTTAGCACTTAATTTTTATTTTAGGTAAAGACAAAGTATTTCTCAATAGCATGCAAATGTGGGGCATTTAGGTGAGCCACTGAGTGGCTCAGTTGGCTATGTCTGCCTTCGGCTCAGGTCATGATCTCAGGGTCCTGGGATAGAGCCCCACATCAGGCTTCCTGCTCAGGGGGAGTCTGCTTCTCACTCTCCCTTTGCCCCTTCCCCCCACTCATGCTCTTTCCCTCTCTCTCTCTCTCACTCGCTCGCTCTCCCAAATAAATGAATAAAACTAAGAAAAAAATAGCATGCACTATCTCCAAGAGTCTCTGTATATTAATGTTTTTTTCTTTTATATTTGAGGTTAGAGTTTAATAAAAAGAGAAGGAGAAATATAGAGTGCACATGTAAACATAAATTCTGGCAAGGATGGGCAGTGAATCTGGATAACCAGAAGAACGGTTTGACAGAGAATTCGGGGTACACCAGTGATTCCAAACTAAGGGAGTAAGAAAGTGCCAAAGGTGAATTTCCCATTCTTTACAGTTGCTAAAGATGAGCCTTTACAGAACTGTGTACTGAAAGAGGCTCCATAAAGTCCTTTTGATGGTGATGATATTGAAAAATATGATTTAACTCCTTGCATGTATCTTTAAAGGTGAAAACACATTAATAAATTGAAAGTTTCATGAATAAAACTGTCTTTGGAATTACCTACCTTATTTGTGTGAATACACTCAGTGAATTTACGATGATTAATGGTAATACGATGAACACCAAAGCACATAATAATGATTTGCTACTTATTATAAAACATTGCCAATATTTTGTACACCCAAGCAGCACAACATGGAAGAAATTCAATGAAACCTTTTTAAACGAGCCATGGGGAAAGGGAAGAGCAGATCAAGCCACATATACTATCTCTAGGGACAGAGGCCTCTCATCTATCATAAATTGATTGCTCTGGCACCCATGAAAGGCAACAGGGGCAGTTAGAGGACTGCAGAGAGACATGACTGTCACAGAGGAAGTAGAGACAGAAGTCAGCCTCAAAGGAATGCATTGTTTCTCAACTCTTGAGAGTGCAAAGACAAAACTTCCTTCAAATTAATAGCTTGTGCATTCTGGATCGCTGAAGATAATATACAAAAACAACAGAAAAACCCTTCCACCTTCAGGATAATTTGAAGATGTGGAATGCCCTGACTTCAAAAGGACTGTAATTTTTTTAATGCACCAGATCTCAGCAGGCAAGCGCTCACATTCACTTCGTTCTGCAAGGCTTTGTGGCAAGTGAGTGCCAGCCAAGAAAAACTGTGGGAATGGGAGAACAGGAGATTACTCATGGGAATAACGTGGACATAAAAGCACTGCGGGAAAGCTTGCGTCCACGCGATGTGTAAAAGTATTAAACATTTAAAAAGTGTCTTGAGAGATCAGAGTACAGTCGAACAGTCTATAGGAAAGTGAGTTAAAAATGCATATGACTTGAAGTAACAGTCTTCAAAATACCTCATTTCTGAAGGAATAAAAACCAAACAAAATGTAACGCAGAGGAGACCTTTTGAAATTAAGTGCTGAAGGGCAAATTATGTAAAAAAGGGAAAATCAAGATCCCATAAGATGAAGAGAGCCAAAAAAGTCAGAGAGAAAGAGGGAATCTTGCCCCCACATATATACACGTGTACAGAAATTCATTAAAGAATATGGACTTTGCTACAGTGAAAAAAAGAGGGCACCATCAAATAAGGAATTCTCTAAGCTACTTTTATATCAAAAAATGAACAGAAAAAAAGCTAATAAAGCTATACAGATTCTTATTTAAAAAAATCAGCGGTGCCTGGGTGGCTCAGTCAGTTAAGCAGTTGCCTTCTGCCTTTGGCTTAGGTCATAATCCTGGAGTCCTGGTATCAAACCCCGCATCAGGCTCCCTGCTCAGTGGGGAGTCTCTGCTTTTCCCTCTTCCTTTGCTGGCCACTCCCCCTGCTTATACTCTCTCTCTCTGTCAAATAAATAAATAAAATCTTCAAAAATAAATATAAGAAATAAAAAATCAGAAAATGAGGTTTAATATACCTCAAGTGATGGGATTTCCCATGAACAAACAACCGTATGTCAGAAGAACTGTAAGACAACACTCAAATTAAGTAAAATGTACTCAAACAAATAATAAGAATATTCCTTTGAATTAGAAATTTAAATTGAAAAGCAGAAATTGGCAAAAAATATAAAGCGAGAAGAAAGAAATGAGGGGCACTTGGGTGGCTCAGTTTGTTAAGCATCTAAGGTAGACTTAGGTCATGATGTCAGGGTCCTGGGCTCTAGCCCCACATCAGACTCTGGACTCTGTGCTCAGCGGGGAGTCTGTTTCTCCCTCTCCCTCTGTCCTTCCCCCAGTTGTGCGCAAGCTCTATCTCTCTTTCTCTCTCTCTCTCTCAAATAAATAAAATCTTAAGGGAAAAGAGAAAGAAAGAAAGAAAGAAAGAAAGAAAGAAAGAAAGAAAGAAAGAAAGAAAGAAAGAAAGAAAGAAAGAAAGAAAGAAAGAAAGAAAGGAAAGGAAAGAAAGGAAAGAAAAGGCAGTTGTTTGAACTCAGAAAAAAAAAAATGGAAGGAAAAAAATTAACCCAGAAATAAAAACTGATTTACAAGATGCCCAAGCACTAAGAGTCAAAAGATTATTTAATGAATCATTGAAAAACCAAGGAAACACCCAAAAAAACCATATTTTTTTTCACAGTCTGTACAATTTATACACAGTGATAGGGACTCAGCCCGGGCCCCTACATCCCCTACAAATATAGAATTCCCTCTACAAAATATAGATCATTTAGCTCCCCATATCAGTGGGGGGATGGTGGGGAGGATGACAAAAGGAGGAAGGTTGAGATCTACCCTCTGAGGGAGCAGAAGGCATGGGAGGTTCTGGAGGGAATGAAGACACCACCAGCACCAAGAGGTGAGGGGCACAGGAAGGGGCTACAGAAAGGGTGGCCAGAGGCTGGGGACCCAGGGTCTGGGGGCACCAGAGTGGGGCCTCTGAAATCAATGTTTGTGAGGGGAGGGGATTCACTAGTGTCTCTGGTAGAGACTGAAGGCACCACTGGTAGGGATGGGGATTGCACAGGAGTCTTAGAAATAGGTCAAGGGAACAGGGGGAAGTGTGAGTTCGTGTCCTAGGAACCCAGGAGCCGAGCATAGAAGACAGAGAACAGGAGCATGAGGACCATGTAGAAGAGGCTGAAGCCACCTAGACCAGAGGGTCCAGAGGGCTGGGGGCGCCCTGCTCCCCACCCACTTCACAGCCTCCAGGGTGGTCCACAGCCCCTGGGCGGTGCCCTGGAGGAGATCTAAGGGCAACACAGGTCAGCCTCAGGCAACACAGATCAGCCTCAGGCACCCCCATTTTTCAACAGGCTTCTAAGAAACTCTCTACATTTTTCAGAGATTTGAGAGCACTAATTTTTGGCACGGTAGGTGAGGGCATGTGGATGAAGGGCGTGGAGAACACAATTGAAATAAAGAAAGAAGTAAAAATGTCCAGAGAATATGCTAAAAATTAAGGACCCAGTCAAAGAAGAATGATGTTCACGTGTTTGGAATCCCTAAAGAAAACAAAACAATGTAACAGTACTAATATTTAAATATATAATCCAGGAAAACCTTCCTTAAATAAAGGAAGACCTGAATCTACATAATGAAGGAGTCCCACGGGTACATAGAAAAATAAGCCTGTTAGGATGATTTCTGAAACATGTATACTCCGGAGTATTATACAACTATAAAAAAGATGATGATCTTTATATAAACTGATATGGAGTGAATCCAGGCTATATTTTTATATATAAGCAAAGTGGAAGTAAGGTGTATCTATGGCTTGCTACATTCCACGTATATGTATGAAAATCTACATGTACCTGATCCTATATGCAAAAAAATGAAAGATCAAAAAGATAAGCCAGATTAAAGAGATTCATTACCTTTAGGGTATGTGGGGGAACAGGGTTGACAGAAAGAATAAATGGGATTAGCGTAGAAGAGATGAGAAGCTAGTGATTCCTGGTGGGTATACCTTTTGTATCATTTCAACATTTAGAACCATGTTAATGTTTCACAAAGTCAAAAAAATAATTAGATGGTCAATCAGGGTTTTGGGGAATTCAAAACAGAACACAAACTGTGACAAAGGAATCTAAGTTTATTCCAAATAACCTGACCATACTGAAGGGAATGGGGATAAAAAGAACTAACCTAAATAATTTTGGAAAAAAAGTATTTTGATGCATACTGTAATGCTGACAACTAAAGAACTGTACGCAAACATCATTCTCTAGTTAGTAAACTAGTTTTTAACAGTGGTATGGGCTAAAATTCTTGAAAGTAATTTACATGCATTTAAATATTGGAAAAATAAGTAAATACATTTGTGTGGCTACTGAGAGCCATTTTTTAAAAAAAGATTTTATTTATTTAGGGTGCCTGGGTGGCTTAGTCCCTTAAGTGTCCATCTGCCATAGGCTCCAGGCATGATCTCAGGGTCCTGGAATCCAGCCCATCATTGTTCTCCCTGCTCAGCAAGGAGTCTGCTTTTCCCTCTCCCTCTGCTCCTCCCCCTTACTTGTGCGTGTGCTCTCTGTCTCTCTCTCTTTCTTTGAAATAAATAAAATAAAATAAATCTTTCCAAAAAAATATTTTATTTCGGTATTAGAGAGAGAGTAGGAGTAGTGGGAGGAGCAAAGGGAGAGGGAAAGGAAGAAGCAGACTCCCTGCTGAGCGCAGAGCCCAAGGCTAGTTGGGCTTGATCCCAGGATGCTGATGACCTGAGCCTGAGTCAGACACTTAACCAACTGAGCCACCTAGTTGCCCCAGAGAGTCAATTTTTTCACTGTTGAAAAAGGAATTACCAATAAATAGAGAAAACTTAGAATGAATCTTCTAGTGTTGGATTGGTATTGGATATATGAAGGAAGAAATAATGGTTTTCAATACATATGCAAATAATAGCTATAAAAATATAGATGTGTATGTATATGTGTGTATGATACATGTATTTCCAAGCTCTGTTCTTTAAGAGAACTTAGAACTAATGACACTCAAGTATAATGAACATACCTAGTGTCCATATTTGGTTTCTAAATGTAATTCTCTACTAAAACAGAGTTCCTTCGAGAAGTGGCTAATTCAAGGACTGAGACAAAGAAAGTAAAAGTTGAGTGAAATATCTGGAGATGCCAAAAAGTAAAGAAGTGCTCAAAAAATGATGAGGAGATATAGAGTTTTTATTTATTTATTTATTTTTTTGGATGAGGATATTTTAAAGACTCAAGAGCAACTCACAAGAACTTACAATGGCCAAAAATATGGCAATGTGAGCCCTTCAAAATAAATAATGATAGTAATGGGTTATATTCTTCAAAATAAAATAGTCTTGACTCCATATATAAATCAATGTTTTTCAAAATGAGGGAGTAGGAACAGCTCTTCCTTATAGTATAATGGCAGTTAATAAATGTAGCAGGAATACTATCAACAGAAAATCACCATATGGCAAACATCAAGTCATCCTTGTTTTTGGTTGGATTTGATGCTAAAAATCAGTAAGCAAAAGTACAGTAAGAAATAGATATTTTCATAGTTTCACTGTCTCTCCCCAAGAGACACTTATCAGGGGGAAAAGGTAACACTATTTTGGAAACACCTGGCCATTATCTTAACCTGGTGATCAAAATCAGCATCACCCAAAATGGAACAAATGGAGATAATGTTCCTGAAGATGTGATACGTGATCAGGACATAGCATCCCTTCTGTAGTATTCATGTTACAAATGCAGAGCCTCATTTTAGGTGTAAGGAAACATCAGATAAATCCAAAGACAGGGGGCATCCTACAAAATAACTGTAAAATAACTATGTATTTTTGAAAAACAAAAACAAACTGGTAAAAGCCTAAGAAAGAGTGAGGAACCAGATTGAATGATACTAAGGAGATATGACAGCTAAATGCAATGTGTCATCTTGGATTGAAACCTGGAGCATAAAAAGGAACATTTAGTGGGACAATTGGTAAAATTTGAATAAGGTCTATAGATTAGTTTATAGTATGGAATCAATCAATGTCCATTTCCTGATATTGATCATTGAACTTCGTTGTGGAAGATGTACAAATTTTACATTTTTGTTCGTCTGCTAGTATTTTAAAATTAAAAAGTTAAAAAATATTAAATTAAGAACAGTTGGAGATATGTTTTATATTGTTTACCTATAACAGCTATCTTCCACCTAGAAGTGGGCTTCTAATGAAAATTATAAAATCACTCTGCCAAGCTCAAGTTTGGTATATGAAAGAAACTGCAAGTCAGATGGTATAATTGAAATATGTACTATGCCATAGCTTTAAAGTATCGAAGTAGTTTTAAGTGGGTAAACCTGGAGGATATCGCCTTAATCATGTGATCAGATTTAATATTACCAAGAATGAGGAAAAAATGATACGTGCCTCCTGCTCTGATGCATGGAGAAAGACAACGACATCTTGTGTGTGCGTATGTTCTTGCCAAAATTGTATAACCTAAATCTAATCATGAGGAAATGTCAGAAAATTCCAAATAGAGGAACATTCTACAAGATAGCTTGCCTACTCTCTTAAAAACTATTATGGGCAAAATAGACAAAGACAGATTGAGAAACTTTTCCATACTAAAAAAAAAAAAAAAGAAGAAGAAGATATGACAACTAAATGCGATGTGTGATCCTTGATTGGATCTCAAGTAAATTAATTTTTTTCCCACAAATGTTATGGAACAAATGGCAAAGTGTAAATGTCTATAAATTAGATAATAGTATAGTAACAAACCTAAATTCCTGATTTGGATCACTGTTCTTAGGAAATATATACAGAAGTATTTGGAGTTGAAGGATGTTATATCTACAGCTTACCCTCAAATAGTTCAATAAAAGCGATGATGATTAATAGTAGTATTAAGAAGAAAAACTATGTATATATGGAAAGAAAATGGTAGAGTGGGGAAAATTTTAATGGTTGGGAAATCGCAAAAAGGTGCACTGGGTTTTTGTTGTTGTTTTTACCATTTTTTCAGTAAGTCTGCAACTATTTTAAAATAAAAATTTACTAAATAAGTAAGTAGACAAATAGACAAATAAATACAGGGTGTAAGTGCTGTGAAATGAGGTTGGAGAGCAACACTTGGGTATGAATCAGGCTCTGTCACTTGCTTATGGAGTGACCTTGGACTTCTCTATACCTCTGTTGGCTTCTCTATAAAATGAGGATAAGAATCATATCTACCAGAGGAGGTGGTTGTAAATGTTAAAATAGTAATAATAAATAGTAAGGACTATAAAAGTGTTAGCTATTAATATTATAAACTGTAACTATTTTAGAGGGTATGGAACATAAGGAAAATGTTTTATTGATATTTAGGGTCTAGAAATTTTAGGCCTTGCTAACCTAATTGGTCACAGATGGGAAAGGGAAAGAGCTGTCCCTAGGTGACCAAAATGGACAACTGGATGAATGGTGGTTCTGTTCACTAGATAGCGGGAAAAGAGGAGAAAATGAAAGTTTTAATAGGGCAGAATCACGAATTCAGTTTTGTGTGCACTGAGTTAAAACGCCTGTCAGAACTCTTGCTGGAAATATTCGTAATTGGTTGGGTAAACAGGTTGTAAACTCAAGGGTACCTTTACTTGAGTTGTAATTTGAAAGTTACTAATGTGTTCTTTTCTTATAAAGCATATCTTCCCATCAGTTGCCAAATACCTCTGTAACAGTTTATAGCTGTCAGGTAGGAGCCGTGTGATCTCACTGCAATGAAATGTCCAGGGTTCCTGTTAGGTGTGTCAGTATAGCAACTCTGGAAAATGACCAAGGGCTCTGCCCTCAGGACTAAGGAATGTGAGACCCAGGTTCTTTGTAAGCCTAACTGGCACCAATTCAACTCCATCTCTCAGGTTTCACGTGAGAGTGTGTGTATCTGTGTGATCTCCCATGCCTTAGGTGAGAGAGAAAATATTAAGTGAATGTCTTTCTTTTTAAGGATTTTATTTATTTATTTGAGGGAGAGAAATCGAGAGAGCAAGCAAGAGTGAGAGAGTATGAATAGGGGAGAGGGGCAGAGAGGGAGGGAGAAGCAGACCCCACTTAGCAGGGAGCCCAATGCCGGGCTCGATCCCAAGACCCTGAGATCATGACCTCATCCTAACGCAGCTGCTTAACTGACTGAGCCACCCAGGCACCCAAGTGAATGCCTTTTCTATCGCAAAGTATTCTATTTTAATGTAAGAGGGAATATACAAATTAGTTTATATTAGATACTAAAAATAAAGTTTAAAAATCTTAACTGTGCAAAAAACCTTCTTTTTATTATATATGAAATAAAAATTTATTTAAAAATAAGTCCTTTTGTTGTTTTAGGTATCCTATAAAGGGCACTGGGGTAGAACAGATGGTATAGGGAACAAATAGGATTTTCCAAAATACTAAATTCATCTAGTATAAATACCCCTTACTCAAAGTAGGTGAGGCTTCCTGAGACTGGTTTCTGGGATTCTTTATGTTGTTTCACATTTTTGGTTAAAATCAAGGAGAGTCTAAGTAGGGAAAAAGGAGGCTGAGTCAGAGTAAGGTTTGGCAACATTTGTTTTTACCTATTCATGCAATCCTATCAGATGAAAGAGTTATTTTACTTCTAACTCTTAAAAACATGTCTTATGAAAATAATAACTACCTAATTTACAGTTTACAAAGGGCTTTGGCATATATAATACAATTAAATCCTACAAGGTAAGGATCTGAGTTGAGGTTATCAAAATTAGATTGACTGGTATTTTAAGGTTTAAAGAAGTATGTACCAAACTCTGCATATTAGAATCACCTGGGGAGGGTCAAAATCCACTGCTGCCTGTGTTCCACCCCCAGAACTTATGATTTAATTGGTCGGGGGTTTTGCCTGGACATTGGCATGTCTAAAAGAGTTCCGGATGATTCTACTGTGCAGACAAGGTTTTGAGATTTCAAGGTTATAAAACTAGAAAGGAACAGGACTGGGATTAATCTCAGGACCCTTGGTGTCTAGTCCAGTACTTTCAACATAGGCAGTAGTAATGAGAAAAACAATAAAACTGATAGGAAACTCAGTAAACCAAACTTTCTCTCCTTTTCCACTAACTTTATGCTCATGGAGTTTAAATTTGAATGGCCACTGGTAGGTGGCAACAGGTTAGTTGCTAATGGTAGAAGTGGATCTGGAGGGAAAAGGTAGGAAAAAGAAGAGTACCCATGGCCATCATCATGGAAAGAGAAAGCTGAAATGATACAGTGGAACATGTCCTGGGGCTTAAGGCAGAAAGCCAAGCTACTCAGCCGATGTCAAGAATCTGATGGCAACTGTGATTGATAGCCCTACTCTCTCCCAGAGAAGGAGATGAAAAGTGTTTCTTATCCACTAGGAGTGAGGAGGTTATTGAATCCAGCTGTGTGAAGTAGAAATCGAAGTTGGCCAAGATTTTCCACTTGTGGCAGGGATGGATCATGAAGCATGTTCGTGGACACTTGCCAGGAAGGAGCCTATAAGAATCATCAAAAAAGAAAAATCAAAAAAATCAGCATGCTAATTCAGAAATACAATGCCAATTACTTGGGGTTTCTACTTCAACGTTTATAAATTTAATTCCTTTATAGTTTAGAAAAATTGAGTTAATGTAGTTTAGTTTCTACTAAAATAGCATTTGAAAACAATGCTAATGTTAACCAATCATTGCTAAGTATTTTTTCAATGCATGTGAGCAAAGTTAGCCCTTTCCAAAACCAAAGAATGGATGGCACATTGCTGTTTACAGGGAAAAAATTATTTATTTTATCTAAATTTGAAAACCTTTAATGTGCTTCCCAAGAAGTTATCTGATTGAGCAAATAACAACAACAAATAAAAACAGAAGAGAAAATAAACAGTAAACAGAAGACAATGTAATGTCTGCAGCACCACTCCTACTTTGCCATAGAATAAAATAATCATATGTATATTTTTATTTATTTTATTATTATTATTTTAAGTAGGCTCCACGCCTAGCATGTAACCCAGTGTGGGGCTTGAACTCATGACCCTGAGATCAAGACCTGATCTGAGATCAAGAGTCAGACGCTTAACTGACTGAGCCACGCAGGTGCCCCCTACACATATTTTCTAAATGGAGATTTGAAAACTTCCGGAGTTTCTAGTCTATAAATTGAAGTACTACTAGCAGTTTCTCGCTCACTCTCCCAGGTTTGCAGGAGATATAATTTTATTTATTTTTTTTATAACACAACTTAATCTCTGCTTTGAGCCTCCTAATGCACTTGATAGCAGAAGACATAATTGTATTCATTTCATGGCCCAAATAATCTTTCCATGTTTAAATTAGTCAGTTTAGGGATTTCTTCTCTTCTGCTTAGTCCACTGGGGTATCACCTAACCTTTGGGAGAATGTGTCTGACCCAAACTTCTCAGCATTTATTCATGTTGGTGTCCACTTGGATGAACTATCACCACTCTGGGTCTTAGGTATCATCCCCCTTCCAATGGGCATTCCTTGAGGCTTCCACTTCTTATCTGGTTTCTGGACCTACATCCATGGCACTTTCTACCATGGGCTTCCTCCAACAGGTGTCCCTGCATGGTGTTCTAGGCATGAGGAAGGAGAACTCCTTTCTTTATCCCTTTTTTGAATACCTTAGGAATCCTCACAACCAGGAAACTTAGGCACCATCTTATGCCCTCTCCATCAAAAATGGCTCCACAGTTTAGTATCATGGTGGCACAAGAGTCTACAGTGTGGCTCCAGCCTCCCAGAATTCCTGTTAGAAAGCAGATTCTGGGTGCCCTCTACTCTCAGATCCTGGAACATATCATGTACATTTACTTCTGGACCTCAAGAAAGATCATCTGATTATTTTTTGTAAGATTTTTAATGTACTTATTTGACACAGAGAGAGAGCAAGAGAGAGAGACCGCAAGCAGGGGGAGTGGCAGGGAGAGGGAGAGGGATAAGCAGGCTGAGCAGAGAGCCCAATGTGGGACTCAATCCCAGGACCCTAGGATCATGACCTGAGCCGAAGGCAGATGCTTAACCAACTGAGCCATCCAGGCACCCTGGATCATCTGATTATTAAAGACTTTTGCTCTGTTTAACCCTCCTGTTTTCTCTGTAATTCATATTCTCTTTTTCAAGTCAATGGACTCATCATCAGTTCTATAGTAGGCAACACTGGCCATCACATCACTGTACATTCTCACTGAATATGTTAACTAGTTTGAGTTTTTTCTCAAAAACAAAGCATTTGACCTTCAAGTGGCCTTTTTGACTAATGCCTTTGCCAGAAAAATTAACTTTGTTTCCTTCTGATTTGCCGAGGCGTCCCATTTTCTGAAACAGGAAATCATAGAAAATGGCCTGAGGTAGCTGGGAATTATGGGGATAATATGAAGGTAAATATCCAATTTTTAACCCACTGCATAATATAGTGTGACAAGTGAAAAAGTTTACCTAAACACCTCCCTACCCAAGATCATACTTACCACTAATCAGGAGTTGAGTAAGAATAGGCAGAATATGCCCAGAGAGAACCACCTTAGGGTAATTTGGGAACTCGAGAAATAGCAGCCCATAAGCCTATGCAGATTCACCCAAGTGTATTGGACAATGCCTCACAGCAATGGTCATGATAGTGATAAGCAACGTGACATGCAAGAGACATACACAATTGGTTAGAGTGTAAACAGACCAAGAGGGGATCAAAGGCAGGAAACCAGTACTGAGCTTGAAGCTGCAGGGCAAGCCAGAAGCCCAGGCATAAGGGATGGGAGAGCCCTTCCAGAGCCTTCATTTTGAGTTACCTAACTGCACACTGGTCTTGCTTAGAGACTCCCCTGCCCAGGGCCTGAATTTATCAAAGTCTGACTCAAACTAAACTTACAGGATATAATTTTATTTTAGAAGGGGCCACAGATTATCAAAATATCCCTCTATGCCAAAATTCTTGTTGTCACATAACAATTTCCTTTTACAATTGAGAGATTAGGCTGAAAATGGGAATCCCTCTAGAAAGCAGAACACAGTGACTTAGCAGAACACTAAGTAAGTTGTCCATACCTAATAGCAGGACTATTCTTTACTAAAATTATTTTTAAACTTGCTTTTAACAGTGTTATTGAGATATAATTAGCACATCATACAATTTACCCATCTCCAGTATACAAGTCAGTGGTTTCCAGTATATTAGAGTTGTGCAACCATCATTACAATCAATTATATAACACTTTCATCACACTGAAAAAGAAACCTAATGTCCTTTAGCCATTCACCCACAATCATTTTATCACCCACAACCACTAATCTACTTTCTTTCTCCATAGGTTTTCCTATTCTGGACATTTTAAAGTTTTTTAGAGAGAGAGAGAAGTGTGGGGAGGGGCATAGGGAGAAGAGAAAGAGAATCTTAAGCAGGCTCCATGCCCAATGTGGAGCCTGATGGGAGGGCTCAATCTCACAAGATCATGACCTGAGCAGAAACCAAGCATCAGCCAACCAACTGACTGAGACACCCAGACACCCCTCACTTAGCACAGAGTTTTTAAGCTTCGTCTGTGTTATAGCATGTAAGAGTACTTCATTCATTTCTATTGTCAAATGATATTCCATTCCGTGGATATGCCATATTTGATTTATTCATGCATAGGACTTTGTATCATGAAAACGTTCAAACATGTATGAAAGGAGAGATAATATAATGAATAATCATAGACCTATCACCCAGCTTCCACAATTACCAGCTCGTGGCTAATTCTGTTTTATTTATATCCACCACCATTTTCTCTTCCCCTGTATCATTTTATTTATTTTTATTTTTTTTAAAGATTTTATTTATTTATTTGACAGAGATAGAGACAGCCAGCAAGAGAGGGAACACAAGCAGGGGGAGTGGGAGAGGAAGAAGCAGGCTCATAGCGGAATAGCCCGATGTGGGGCTCGATCCCATAACGCCGGGATCACGCCCTGAGCCGAAGGCAGACGCTTAACCGCTGTGCCACCCAGGCGCCCCTCCCCTGTATCATTTTAAGATAAGTTCTTCCATAAATAGTTCAATATAGACTTATACACATATGCATATTTATAAATCATTTTTAAAAACAACCACAAAATCGGGGTACCTGGGTGGCTCAGTCAGTTAAGCATCTGCCTTTGGCTGGCGTTGTGATCCCAGGGTCCTAGGATCGAGCCCCACATCAGGCTCCCTGCTCAGCAGAGAGCCTGCTGCCCCTCCCCCTGCTTGTGTGCTCTTTCTCTCTCTCTCTCTCTCTGTCAAATAAAATAAACAAAATCTAAAAAAAAAAAAAAAAAAATACACACACACACACAAAATCATCATTGCACCTTAAATCTTCATTCTTTAACATCACCAAATACCAGCAAGTGCTAATTTTCTCTATTTGTGTTACTTTGCATTTGATTTATTTGAATCAGGATCCAAAATAGATCTGTCAAATTCTTTGACTGTGTTTCTCACCTAAATTCTTTCCCCCTTTTTTTTTCTTCCTTAGAATCTATCTATCTGTTGAAGAAACCAGGGTATTTGCCCTACAGAGTAACCATATTCTGGATTTTGAGGATTGCATCCCTATGATGTTAACATGTTCCCATTTTCCCTGTATTTCCCTAAACTGGTAGTTGATGTAGAGTCTTTATCAAATTCAGGTAGGATACTTTGACAAGAATTCTTTAAAAGAGGCTGTGTGTATTTCTGTGAGGAGGCACATAAGTTAAATTAACTTAAATTTATTAAATTAAAGTTTGTTTTTCCTTCTTTTTTATTTTTATTTTATTTTATTTATTTTTTTAGTTAGATGTTAAAATTGACCAGGGGTTCAGGTGTTTTCAGCCCTACCCATTAATTCTAAAATTCCCAAACATGTGAGAAAGACATACTTATTACTGAATATCCCTGAGATTTTGTGGCTATTTGTTACAATAGCTGAGAATATACCTGACTCTTGTGAAATGGTACACACCATGATAACCAAATAGTTGATTAGGGAATGTTTTCCTTTGTAAAAGTATTCAAGCTAATAAATAAAAAATGAATGTTAGAGATTTATCATTTTGTAATCTCAAATGAAATAATATATCAAGGTAATAGTCAACAATGGCTGCTAAAGCACTAGGTGGAAAGCTAATAGGCTGGGGTGGATCTTTTGATTTTGACTGGCTGTGGGCAGCCTTAACTCTGTGGGCAGTACTGGGTCTGGGTATGTTCCATGTATATTTATTCTTCATTGGTCCAGCAAGCTAGCTGGAACATGTTTTACTCATGGCCATGGCAAAAATGCAAAAGGCCAAGATATAAATGCGGGGTCTATTAAGACTTCTGTTCAAAACTAGCACTTTGTAGCTACCCATCTCCCCCAAATTCATTTATCACATTGCTTAAAGTCAGAGGAAGAGGAAGTATATACTCTGTTTTTAATTGGTAGGAATTGCAAAGTTGCATGGAAAATGGAGAATGGGTGAAGAATTGGGTCCAATAATTCAATCTACCACAGCAGTATAAAGTTTTCTTTCCCTTATTTGCTAGTTTCCAAAGTAATGGGTTGATTCTCTAGGATCTTCTGAAAGTGATCAGTATTTTTTTAGTATTGTTGCCAGCTCATGGATTTAATCCTATTTGTATATCCAATTCATTTTAGTCATTGTTTTTGTTGTTTTTGTTGTTATTCAAGTTGTCCCTTTTTAACTTGGTCTCTGGATTCTTTTGACCAAACTTCAGAAGTTTTTTTTTTTTTTTAAGATTTTATTTATTTATTTGACAGAGAGAGACAACCAGCGAGAGAGGGAACACAAGCAGGGGGAGTGGGAGAGGAAGAAGCAGGCTCCCAGCGGAAGAGCCTGATGTGGGGCTCGATCCCAGCATGCTGGGACCACGCCCTGAGCCAAAGGCAGACGCTTAACGACTGCGCCACCCAGGCGCCCCTAAACTTCAGAAGTCTTTGTTAGCTTCCTTGCCTTTTGGTATGAAAATATATTCTAGGCTCATCATAAAATCTTTTCTGTTAAAGATCTGAAATCAAGGAACCATATTTTCTTTTAATAGAAATGGTCATTTTGAGAATATAATGCAAATTCTAGATGTGTTCATTGCTAATCGTTTTGTTACTGTTTCCAGACCTTTTATTTTATTTTTATTTTAAAGATTTTATTTATTTATTTATTTATTTATTTATTTATTTATTTATTTATTAGTTATTTTAGAGAGGGAGAGAGCGTGAGCGAGTGCAAGTTGGGGAAGGCATTGGGGTGGGGAGGGAGTCTCAAGTAGACTCTGCCTGAGCTGAGCAAGGAGCTGAAGCAGGGGAGAATATGTTTTCTTGCCCTTTTCCAACCGCTAGAGGCTGTCAGCATTTCTTGACTTATGGCTTACTTCCATCTTCAAAGGCAGCAATAGCCAGTCAGGTCTTTGTCACATGAAATTATTCTAACCATGACTCTTCTGCCTCCCTCAACTCCATTTGAGGATCCTTATGATTACATGTGATTACTTGGGAAACCAGGGTTGCCATCTGAGTAATCCACAGTACTCTTTCTGTTGTAATGTCAGTTGATTCACATCCTTAATTCCATTCTCTACCTTAATTCTTCTTTTCCATGTATCACAGCATATTCCCAGGTTCCAGGAATTAGGAAGTAGACATTTTGAGGGTGAGGCCATTTATTATTCTGCCTACCATACTAGCTTTATCAGTTTTGGATTTTTTTTTTTCATTCTGAACCTCATTCTCTTTTGTAAAATGAACATCTTAGGTTATGTCATATCTTCCTGAATTAATGCATCCCAGTCATTCTCAAGAGTAGGAGAGAAGTGGTGATCAGAACATCTTGAAAGATTTCTTGTTGGTTAAGTGTTCCCCAGGGGTTATCAATATAACACTTCTTCACTATATGCTTACTCATCTTGAAGAATTGCTCTGAAGATTAAGAGAGAGAATTCATGAAAACACCTGGACATGATAAGAGCCCAATATCTATGAGTTTCTTTCTCTTTCTTTTTTTTTTTTTTTTTGCTTTCTTTGCTCCATTCTATTTATAGAGAGAAACTAATACTCAAATATCAATGAAGAGTTCCCTGGATACCATGAATCAAGTAATTAAGTTTTTGCCTTAGTCCTGGTTACAGCTAGATATTTTTATTCCCTACTAAAGCTGTTCACATACCCAGATTACTCTTTCTAGTTTCTTTGTCAAAAGCCTGTGGATATAACCCTGGCCTCTAAGACTCTGTCTTCTATAAATTAACCTTTCAGATGCCACCTTCTCCCTGTGTGTAAGATACTGAGATACCTGCTTCGTCTCCAAATGTTGATGGTGACCAGCATTTGAAACATGCATTGGAGAGTTCTAACTCTCAAGCACTGTGCCTTATCTTTTGCAATACACCTCTTCAGCTATGTATTCCCAGTTCTCTACCTGATGCCCTGCCACATAGTGTATCTGCCACCAACTTCCTGTCCTGAGGCCAGAGGCAAACCATCATGCCTCTCTAAAGGCTTATGAGATGTGATAGTCTCAAACACTTCGGACTTGTCATATAGCAATAACGTAGCCCCATTTACTAGGGACCACAGCTTTATGTGTTTTTGTTTTTGCTTCGCTTCAAAATGTATTACCTTCTTTATGTTTTCCTCTTTTCATGTTACTTCTTAATATGTTTGTCCTGATTTTCATTTAGCAAATTATCTAAATCCCAGTCACTAGAATTTATATACTTAATCATATTTCAGTCTTGCTCTACCATTGTTAAAAGAGAGTCAGGAAAAGGAAGAGTAAAGATTGCCCAGTCTTTGAGATTGTCTTCAGACCTGAGCTCTATAGGAGAGGGCAAAAACAAGAACTTGAATGATGTTCATGCATTCATAGTTGAATAAATTCAAAGAATATTTATTGAGAATCTACCAAGTACTTTGCAACATGTTAGTCCTACAGTTATGAGAAAAAAATCTGATAGTCTTTCCCAAGAGCTTACATGTTCTTGATAAAACAGTTATCTAATGTTTATAAATACATGTAAGGATGTATTTCAAAGATGACATTTCAAGGATGACAAATGTTATCAGAGATGTTCTACTGCATTATGAAAGTATAGTGGTAGGAACACATCTTATGGTGGAGACAGAAGTCTTGGAAGTTGTAAGGAAAATAAGTAAACAGTCCAAGATATATTTACCTTCAGGTAGTGATAACTGCTATAAGCAGAATAAGAGAACAGATAGCAGTGGGGTGAAAGGAACTTTAGTTGGTATAACCAGGGAAACCCTCTCAGAGGAGATATTTGAACAAAGATATGAATATCAATCATGAAGAGTGAGAACCATTAAGGTATGAGGGAAGTGTTCCAATCAAGGGAACAGCAACTGAGAAGACCCTGGGGTGAAAAAGAAATGGCTTTGAGGTGAGAAAGAGCTAAGAATCTTTAAGAAAGGATAGATTTATGATAAGGTCACAAAACCAATGAAAGCCACAGCATTTACAGTCAAGGTAGGAGATAATAACTCATATTAAACAAAAGCAGTGGGCTTGGGGAAAAGATGAAATGAGCTACCCTTTTATCCCATAATATGGCATCACATTGCATTTAACTACCATTGCCTTATTCTCTTTTAATAGGTACTCATTCCTCACTCTTTCTTTGTCTTTCATATGCTCAACATTTTTAAAGAGCTGGACGAGTTATTTTATGGAAAGACCCTTAATTTGAGTTTTTCTGAAGATTGTTCAGTGTTAGATTAGATTCAGGTTATTTATTGTTAAAAGAAGTACCAAAAAAGTGATGCTGTGTCCCTGTCAGTGCATCATACTAGTAAGCACATGTGGATTTGCCCCATGCTGGTGTTACACTTGGTTAAAGTGATGTATACCAAGTTTCTGTACTGTAAAAGTACAGTCTTTTTCTTGGGTTGTTGCTAAGCAACTCAGTGGAGGCTCTTTGAGACTAACCTATTGCTCAACAAAAGTTCTTTCACTTTTATTATCATTCATTGATGACTCTTCCTGAATCCGTTATCATCATGCTGATTGACTAATAGTGATTTTCTAACTCCATGTTTTCTCCTACATGTATTTGTTGGCATTCTACTTGAAACAGTAGCCTTTTCTTTTCCATTGTGTACTTCTTTAATTATATCACCATGAATTATCTTTATAATAATTTTTTGTTTGATGCCCAACATAGTAGACATAATTCTAAGATGACCCCAAAATTATCCTAAATCTTGTATAATGTGGAGACATATGATAGAATATCATTTTCATGATTAAGGTTATGTTATATGGCTGAAGTCACTAAGAAAGGAAGATTATCCTCAGTAGACCTAACCTTAAAAGGAACAGGGCTCTTTCTGGTAAGAAACATTCAAAACATGAGAGGAATTTGATGTGAGAAATTCTCCTTTGTTGGCATTCAGCGTGAAAAATGCTGCATTACAGGGAATGTGGGTACCTCTAGGAGCTGAAAGCAACCTCCCTTCAATAGCTGGCAATGAGATGAGACTTCAGTATTGCAGTTCAAGGAGCTGCATTTGGCCAATATCCTGAATGATCATGGAAGTGGATTCTTACATAGAACCTCCAGATATGAATATAGACTGAATAGCTGAATGTGGGACCCTGAGCTGAAGACCCAATCAATCCTGGATTTCTGCCTTTAAAAACTAACAAATGGGTGTTGTTTTAAGTTTGTAAATCTGTAGCAAGAGAAATATAAAACTAATGTACTCAAATTGTCCCATATTTGGCTAGTGAGAGCTCTTTCAAGCAAATTATTTTATCTTTTAGATATACACTGTCATTCTTAATATAATTCCTTATTTTAAAATACACACACACACACACACACACACACACACAAGACACGCATACAGAGAATTAAAGCAATATTTAATTTATTGTTTAAACTTTTTATAAATAAGTATTGTACTATTATTATTTTATGTGACTTCTTTTGTATTTCCAACAGGACATTTTTTCAGTTCGTCCAAGTTGCTGGACATAGATGTAACTCATTTTTTCACTGCTATGTATCATCCATTTGTAAAATTATGCTATAACTTCCTTTATATTGATGAATATTTAAGTCATTTCCTTTTCTATTTTACAAATATTAGGGCACATATTTTGTTCTGATCCTTATGTAACATACTGCCTGTTAGGCATTTGTCTAGCACTACAATTGCTGGGACAAAAGATGTGTGCAGCATGATGCCCAGTTGTATGCCGAAGTGCTTTCACTACTGTGCCACATTTTTGCCATTACTTAGGGCTAACAAGCTTTTTCATCTTTATACATCATGTGGATGTAAAATATCTCCTTCTGGTTTAATTTACCTGTCTCTGGAGTCCAAGGGGGTTAAGCATATGTTAATAAATTAATTGTCCATTTGTATCTCCTATTTTGTGGACATCCTTTTAAGTCTCTTGTCTGATTTCTATCACCTTATCTCTCCGTGCTGGTTTATGTTATTTATATGTTCTAAATTCAGTTGCTTTGTCTATTACATGTGTTACAAATCCACTTTTCTACTTTGTATCTTCTGTTCATTTTTTTTAAAATTAATGTCTCTGTGGTGTCTCTTAGGGACTGAATTATGTCAAAATTCGTATGTTGAATCCCTAATCCCCAATGTGACTGCATTTGCAGATAGGGCCATTAAGGAGGTAATTATTGTTAAACGAGGTCATAAGGCTGGGGCCCTAATCCAGTAGGACTGGTGCCCATATAGGAAGAGGAAGAGACATGAGAATTAGCTCTCTTCCTGCACACACAGACAGAGACAAGACCACATAAGAATGTAACCAGAAGGTGCTGTCTTCAAGTGAAGGAGAGATGTCTCACTAGAAGCTGGCTGGTACCCACGGCCTCCAGAACTCTGAGAAGATAGGTATGTGTTGCTTAAGCCCCCAGTCTGTGGTATCTGGTATGGCAGCCCAGGCAACCAATATAGGGTCTCTCAATGAATGGATGTTTTTCAATTTAATTTAGTCAAATTCAACAATAAATTCCTTTATATTAATATTCTTTGGTTTTGTCTTTATTATAATTTCACATACCTTATCTCATAGAGATTGTGTTTTATATCTTCTTCTGAATAATTTAAATTTCACCTTTTATGTTTAAGAATTTATTCTACCTGGAATTTCATTTTGTATAATGTATGATAAAGAGATCACATTAGGTAATATTATAGAAAATATATAATCATGTCATTTATAATGCATATATTTATCACTACCTATAGTTTATTATATACACATACATTTAATATTTACAGTTGTTCCAGTTTCTTGTAGTCAGCTCAGACTTCTATAATAATATACCATAGACTGGGTGCTTAAACAACAGACATTTATTTCACATAGTTTGGGAGGCTAGGAAGTCCAAGAACAAGGTGCCAGCAGATTTGGTTCCTGGTGAGATGCTTTTTCCTGTTTGCAGATAGCCAGTCTCTCACTGTATCCCCACATGGTGAAGAGAGAGAGAGAGAGAGCTCCGTTATCTCTTTTTCTTCCTATAAGGAAACTAGTACTATCATGGGGGCCTCAGTCTCATGACCTCATCTAAACCTAATTACCTTCCAGAGACCCCCACCTCCAATTTCATCATATTGGGGTTAGGGCTTCAACGTACTAATTTGGGAGGGAGATAAATATTCAGTCTACAACACAGCCCTACTTATTAAATAATTTATTCTTTAATCCAATGCTATACTGCCCTAGGTAGTTCAGTTGTGTACTATGTTTTGATATCTGGAAAATATTATTGTCTCAACTTGTTCTTAAGAAAGTCTTGCTATTTTTCTCATTTGCTTTTCCATAAATTTTGGAATCAGCTTGTCAATTCCACTAAAATTCTATTAGAGTTTTGATTATAATTATATTGATGCACAGATCAATATAAAGAGAATGGTCACATTTTTATATACTATCAATAAACATATATATCTCTCTTTTCATCTTACTATCAATAAGCTTTATATATCTCTCTTTTCATCTTGGCCTTCTTTTATAATTTTCTCTTGAGGTCTGGAGCATCTTTTGATGTATTTATTCTCAGACACCTTATTTTTTGGATGCTATTGTAAAGGAACATATTTTCTTTAATTATATTTTCTGAATTATGTTGGTATATAGAAATGCCATTGATTTTGTATATTGATCTTACAGCTCACAGCCACATTGCTGAACTCTCTTATTATTACTAATAATTTTTCAGTAAATGCTTTTTGGTTTTCTATGTAAATAATCATAACATCTAAAAATAATTTGTTTATATCTTTCTGATTCTTTTGCCTTTAATTTCTCTTTTCTCATCTTACTTTGCTGACTTAGGATATCTAGCATGATGTTGTCTGCAAATGGTGATAATGGGCTTCATTGTCTTATTGTTGATTTTAAAGAAAATGTCTTAAAATATTTATTCATGTGGAAGAATATTGTCCTTGGTTTTTGTCACCCTGTTGCTTGCCTTTACTGGTTAAGGAAGTTTTTATATCAGGTTAAGGAATTTTCTTATTTATAGTAAGAAACATACATTTGATTTTTATCCCATTCCTGACACAGAGCTCCTAAAACTCATGGAATTTCCTATGATGAGAACAATACAGGTATCTTTTAAAGGCTATATAAATTAAATGACTTTTGAATAACACCGAAGGATGGAGGTGGGTGGCCAGGACAACCAACCATGTGATTAAAGGGTTGAAACTTTCAGTCCCATCTCCCTGTCCTTCTGGAGAGAAGCACTAGAAATCAAGTTCAATCACCAATGGTCAATGAATCAATCAACCATGCCTATGTAATGAAGGCTCCATAAAACAGATGAGGTTTAGAGAACTTCCAGATTGGTGAACACGTGGAGATTTGGGAAGAGTGGCAGGCTTGGAGAGGGAATAGAAGCTCCATGCCCTTTCCCCATATCTTGCCCTATGCCTCCCTTCCATCTAGCTATGCCTGAATTATATCCTTTTATAATAAATTGGTAATCTAGTAAGTAAAATGTTCCTCTAAGTTCTGTAAGCTGCTTTAGCAAATTAATCAAACACAAGGAAGAAGTAATGGATACCCTCATTCTATAGCTG
The DNA here is from genome assembly GCF_024610735.1 of Ursus americanus. Lineage (NCBI taxonomy): Eukaryota > Metazoa > Chordata > Mammalia > Carnivora > Ursidae > Ursus > Ursus americanus. The sequence goes on from NC_142145.1 coordinate 33,427,960, forward strand.
GTAAGTCAGAAGCACAGGACTATGGATATGTTGGGGTAGTTAGAATTATCTGCACCTTAAATATTAGTAAGTTATAGCAGATGGTATCAATGCCACACTCTCAGGACTCCCCAGTCCCAGACACAATGAGAGGTTTTTCTTTTCATTTTATTTTTTAATTGAAGTATAGTTGATATATAATATGTTAGGTTCAAGTGTACAACATAATGATTATGCAGTTCTGTACACAGTGCTCACCATGATTATCATCCATCACCATACAAAATTATTGTAATTTTATTGACTATATTCCCTATGTTCTACTTTTTATCCATATAACTTATTTATTTTCTAACTGGAAGTTTGTACCTCTTAATCCCTTTCACCTATTTCACCCATCCCCCCACCCCTCTCCACAGATAAGTTTTTTTGTTTTTTTGTTTTTTGGGTTTTTTTTACTGCAAGCACTAGTAACTTTGCCTGAGGACTTTGTCTGCCTTTTGGAAGTAAGGAGGTATACTTTTTTTTTTTTTTTTTTTTTTAAGTAGGCTCCACACTCAGCATGGAGCCCAATGCTAGGCTTGAACTCATGATCCTGAGATCAAGACCTGAGCTGAGATCAAGAGTCAAACACATAATGGACTGAGCCACCCAGGTGCCCCTTGGAGGGTGCCACTTGGAGGTATGCTTCTAAGACAGGGCAGCAGTGCTCAAGAGTAACTGCCCTTGGGGGAAGTCCTCAACCAGTAATAGACAGATGTTAGTTTATATATACCCCAGTTTCCTTTTTTCTGGAGGGAAAATTTGAAGACATTGACTACTTAACATTCAGAGGTTTCTTCTGGGATCAGAGCCAGTTGCCCACATACAAACCATTCGCCAGTTTGATTCCTTCCCCTTTCTGCCTTCGTTTCTCACTCCCTTCCATGATTCGTGGGATCATTTCCCAAAGACGTTGTTTCTCTCACCCCTTGTTGCAAGGTCAGCTTCTGGGGAATCCTAACTAAGACAAAATACTTAAAAATGTATTTTGTATGGGGTACCGGGGTGGCTCATTTGGTTAAGCATTCTCTTGATTTCAGCTCAGATCATGATCTCAAGGTCATGGGATTGAGCCCCCCATTGGGCTCCACACTCAGTGGAGAGTCTGCATGAGGATTCTCTCCCTCTTCCTTTGCCCCTCCCCCTACTTGCGTGTGCTCTCTCTCTCTCTGTCTCTAAAATAAATAAATCTTTTTAAAAAATGTAAAATATCTAGATATGTTTCTCTTTGCAAGGATTCTTAACCATTTCAAAATGTTAATGGTTTCAGTAATATTTCTCTATTTATAATAAGGTCAGTTGGTTATTTATCTTCTTTGACTTTTTTCAAATTCATGTAAGTTTTCAAATGGTTTGGAATAAAGTTGCTCACAATGTTCTTCTATTCACTTTTTTTTTTTTTTTTTTTTTTTTGCCAGAGCAGGGGTGAGCAGGCTACACCCAAAAGAGCTTATTTATTTTTGGGGTTTTTTTTTTTTGTTTTGGGTTTATTAATTATTTGTTTGTTTAGTTGGAGTGTAGTTGACCTACATTGCTATATTAGTTTCAGGTGTACAACACTCCTATTCACTTTTTAATCTCTGCTATAATTCTTAGGGCTCTTCTTTTGAACTTTGCACTCATTTTTGCTTTTACGTTATTTTCTTGATCACTATTACTAGAGGTCTTATTAATGAATTCATTGTTAGCTTTATGAATTCTCTAATTTGTGTCTTTATCTTATGTTATAAATTTCTGCTTTATTTTTTAAATTTCATTTGGATCTATTGTGTAGTTTTTTCTACTACGTATAGTGTATTTTTGATGGTCAGCCCTCTTTTATAATTTGAGCATTTCAGACTTTTTCTTTTCCCCCTATAATTACTAGTTACTTGTCTCACAAGTTTTGGTATGTGGGTTTTTTTATTATTGTTTTTTTCTAAGTAATTTAAATACCCACTGTGCTTTCTAATTGCAAATATGCATTATTTAAAAGCTTATTTTAATATCTTTATGTAATGTTACGTCATCTTCTGGAAAGAAATCTGTGTTCTCCACTTGTCAAGTTCAGGGTGGTTTGCATGTCTATTCAGTCAAGTTTTGAACAGTGTTGCTCATATATACCATATTCTTATCACTTATTTTTCCTGCTTGTTCTGATTGCTGGTATGTTAACTCTTAAAATTAGGTGATAGATTTATTCATAGCTCTTCACAGTTTTGTAAATTTTTATTTAATGTATTTTAAAGCTATAGAATTAGATGAATACAAATTTAAAACTATTATTTCATGCTGACAAACTGAAATCTTTATGCAGTAGCACACTTTATAACTTTATATTTTACATGATATTGGTGTTGCCAAATCAGCTGCCTTTTGGTTAGTATTTTCCTGATAAATCTTTTTTAATCTTTGTCTTCTTTTCTCAGTTTTTATATCCTAAATAAGTCTCTTGTAAAGAGTGTATACTTGTATTTTTCATATAATCAGGCAATCTTTGACTTTAGGCTGAGTTCTTAGTCCATTTATATTTATTGTAATAAGTGATATATTTGGATTTATTTTCTTTGTAATACTTTCAACTTTCTATGTTTTATTTTCCTGTTTTCTTGACATTTTTATTGACTTATTTTTCCTTGAATGGTTTTTACACTATTTCTGTTTACTGTAGGAAAAAATTAATGTATATTTAAGGTAATGAAGACAAAATTTAATACATTAAAAGAAAATCTCTAGTCACTATGAAGTAGCAGAACAGTTGCTGATTGCTTCAGTGGTGTCTTACATGTATAACTTACATGTATACTATTTTATTTTAGTATTCTGAGGATTTTTACTGTAAAATATAACACTTGCGAATACTCCTACAATAATTGTAATATATTACCATATTAAAAATACAAAATATTACAATAATAACAAGCCAAAGCCCATTAAAAGGAAGAAAAAGCAAACCCTTTATGAAAGAAGATGTAGGAGTATCTGTTAGACCAATGAAAAAGTGCTTGACATTATTAGTCATCAGAATTTAACCACAAGATACACTTACACACTCATCAGGATAGCTAAAAATATTTAATTGAGTAAAATACCAAATATTGGTGAGGATGTAGAGCAATTAGAACTCATAAACATTGTTGAGAAAATTCTGGCAGTTTATCATAAAACTAAGTGTGCATCTTTCTACTCTCTAGCTTAGTAATTTACCCTTATGTATTAACAAAATAAATGGAAACAAATGCTCACAAAAATTCTTGCATAAAAATGTTGATGACAACTTTACTCACAACAAGACACTGAAAATAGTCCAGATGTCCATCAATAGAAGAATGGGTAAACAAAAGGTGATATAATCATTTAATGAAATGTTACTTAGCAATGAAGAGGAACATATTACTAATACATACACATTAATTTCAAAAACATACTGAGTGTTAGAAACCTTACAGAAAAGAATACATACTATATGTCTCCATGTATGTGAAACTTTAGAGCAGTGTAAGTAATCAATGATGGAATAATCAGGATAATAATTGCCTCTGAAAGATAGGGACAGGCTTTCACTGGGAAAGGGGTATAACAGAACTTTCTCATATTGCAATGTTTTATATTTTGATAGGGGTTTATGTTACACGGATGTATGCTTTTGTTAAAACTCAATAAAGTTCATTCAGGATCTGTGCTTTTCTTTTTATGTGAAGAAGAACAATAACAACAACAAAAAATTAGCATACAAGTGTTAAGTCTGGGTGATTGCTTATGTGCTGGATTATCAGGGTAAAGAGGGTATATGCCTGAAACTTGGTTTGAGTCTCATCAAAGAAATGGAATGAATGGATAGATGCACGATAGAGTGTAGTGCAATGTTTGTGATGTAGTCTGAGTGATGGACATAAACATGTGTAATTCTTTCATCTTTGCTTTATGTTTCAAACCTGTCATAGGGTATGGGGAGAGAATAGAAGGAGAAATATAGGAATTAGTCTACTAATTGCTTTTTTTTACTTCTTCTCTTGCTCTGCTACAATAATCTGAACACAGCAGATTAAAAAACAAACAGATAACAATTCATAACAAGTCATTCCTTGCTCAAAAGCCTCCAATGTTCCTCTCTCTTTCTAGAGCTACTTCCTCTATTTTTGCCGCCTCTTTTTTTTTTCTTTTAAACATACTGGCTTTCCATACAGATACCATATTTTCTTTGCTTCAGCTAAGTTTTTAAAAGCCATGAATAGAAAACCCACTCATATCATTAAAACAAATTCGGCCATTGTATTTGAATCTGAAGAGAGTATTTGTATAGTCATTAGGAGTACCCCTCTGATGTCAGAGAGCTAGGGCTCCAACCTTGGACCTATGCCCTTTGTAATGATATGATTAGACCCCTTGTGCTTCATTCTGTTCACAGGAAAAAGAATGGTGGGATTAAAAGAGGATCCATGTAACAAGGTGGATTTTTGCTTTGCTTTGTTTTTTCTTTGTCTTTTGTTTTGAAATAGAATCACATGAGATCATCCACATAAAGCACTTAACATCGTGATGGGCACGTTTACTAACTGTTCAGTAATTGATTGTCTTTACTTTTGTTACTGATTTCAGGACTCCGGATAAAACTTGCCTATAAAGTCTAAATTTTGTTCTTCAAATAGGCCATTGAATTATATATTATAAAGAGACAGAGAGAATTATGTTTGGGATCCTCCAAAATATAAGCAGAGATGAGTTTTAGAAAAAGATATAATCCGTTGCAAACTTCCTCCTTGCTTGGTTCCTACAGCTCCCTCCTGCCTCTCCAGCCACTACCAAGTATATCTCATCACCAGGCACATATATGTGACAATGATGAAAGGGTCTGTGCTGGGAACAATATAGTGGGTAATAAATCAAGGCTTGGGGGGGGCTACCAAGCAGGATGGGAGGAAGGGGGGGTTGGCATTGTGAATAATCGATGCAACAGACTCTGTAAGAACATGGCAAAACATCTTACTTAACATGTTTAATAAAGCTGAAGAGGGGAAAGCAGTGATAATATGGTAACAGGTTGTCAGAGCACTGGAGAGCCCTGTGCCCACACAGCCAGAGCAGGCTGTGGGAGGGGAAGAGAGCTGCCTTCTCTGTACTGGACCCAGCCCTGACCACCCACCCCTACACTGTGCTCAGTGTCTGGGATGAAACAAATGCTTCCTCCTGGCTCTATGCCAGCAGTTTCAGGAATAAAGAGGGAAAAATAACCTATTCAAAAGGCTTCTAATTGTGGTTAAATCCAGAAACATGTAGCAATACTGCTACAGAGCAAAAAGACCCACTCTCTATTTGGAGCAACAAAATAAAAAGAATATTAAAAAGGTAATTAGATGCTTAAAATGAGATACAGCTGACACTTGTTCCAGAATGATAGTGCAAGAAAGAATTCCTGGAATACTCTAGTCCCAGCCCTCTTTTTTGTATGAGAGAAGAAATCCAAGCTCAGGAACAATCAGGTCACAAAGTCACACAAATAGTTGGTGTTAGAGTAGAGAGTAGAGCCTAGATATGCAATTTAAGACATTAAATTCTACAATATGCCTTGCACTCAGGAGATACTTCACACATAGTGATCACTTTTTCTTTCCTTCAATCTTGACCTCTTCTCTTTTCAGCATCCAGGGCTTAAAGAGAGAAGAAAAAAATGAGCACTGTACTAGGAGTCTAAAGACGTTGATTAGAAAGCTGGTTCTTTTACATACTGGTATAATTTGGGGCAAATCACTGATTTTGGGTCTCAGTGTCCTCATTTCTAAGTTGTGAAGTTTGCTTTGTAGGATTACAAGTCCTTTTTAGGTCTAACATTCTTAATTTGAAGCATTCTCATTTTCAAATTGAATATGACCTGTCTGCATAATGGAAGAGGGGAAAAAACACATAAGGAAAAAAAAAGTGCTATGAAGTACTATGATATTATAATAGCATCTTGTCCCTTGGTAGCTTTGGAATAGTGTGTTATTGTAAAGTTCAGTTGTACCGTCTTAGCAAGGCAAACAGAAATGTAATGTTTGCTAATTGAACTATAAAAATAATAATTACTTTTGATGTAGAACACAAAGTCACTCAGCAGTGAGCTCTGATTGTATAAATGGAAGCAGTTATCATCAGAGCCCAAACCAGATTAGAAGGGAACCACTCCAATTACATCTGAGTGGTGCGGAATGTATACCAGGCATGGAGTGCCTTCTGTACATGCAAGTATATTCCCCTCAGATGCTGCAGGAGAATGAGGGGCACATGGCTACTTATGGCTCTGAGTGACCTGTGTCTGGGCAGAAAGCTAGAATCTCTTTAACATTCTAGCTTGGGGTGCAGGGTGGTGGGCGGGATACAATGAGATGCTGTCCTGGAGATACTCTTCCTCCATTCACAGAGAGCACCTGTAGTACTTAATTGAGTGGTCTCCAGGAGTTTTTCTGCCTATGAATTTGTATCAGCTACCCTGGTTGGGGACATGAAATCTACCTTCAGAAATTCAGGATGCTGAGCATGGACTCCAAACAGTTCCCACAACCTGGTTCAGTAGGTTCTGGACAGAGGCAGCCAAGTGACAATGAGGCCCATCTCAGACGCAAGCCAGCAAAGTCACTTGAGGAGAATGGGCATTGCCTCAATGCATGTGGTGCCAGCAGAGCAGGTGGGACATCAGGCATCATGCCCTTGCCCAACCCTGAGCAAAGTCAAGAAATTCAGAGGGAGGGCCACAGCGGTGAATTGAGCTATGGAACAATAGGCCAGCTGTGCCCTGGAGAAATAATCCCTGAGACTTCTCTGTCTTGTCTCCTTTGGCTCACCCCTTCTGCATGTTTATTATCCCTGTTTCCCACCTATACTGAGCTCCTCCTGGTCATCATCTAAGCGGTTTGTTTGTTTGTTTGGTTTGGTTGTTTGTTTTTCTCCTGATTCTCTTGATTCAAGCCTAACAGCAATCAGGATGAAAAATGGTGCTCAGGGGATGATTGCTGATTGAGGAATTGATTGAGGATTTGATTGTTTGACTCATTTGGAATAACTTGTCCAAATCTAGCTTACTACAGATTCTCACAGAAACTTAGGAGAGAAACCATTTTATCTTCTAGCCTATAATATGTAAGAATTTTGTTAGGGCTCCTTGTCAGAATATTTTCAATGAGCATTTTATTATACAACAAATTTTCTTTGGAGACCTCCTTCCTCCTGCTTACAGCTCTCACTTGGCTTCTAATTTCAGCTCAAGCTGTGCACCCACCAGCGATTTCATTCCCCATCTATCTCTAGCCCCCTCCCCAACCAAATCATATCCATATTTTTTTTCCAGAATGCAAAATATAGAAACAAGCATCTGTTTGGACAAAATCAGTTTTCACTTGTGAAAAGTGGTTGCTTTGTAAAATCACAGGCAACAAGAAAAATGTCAGAGAATGGAACCAAATGTTGGAGGGATAATAAAACCTATGGTTCCTCCTTGGATGGGCTGAGGAAGACGTTTGCTAAAGATTAAGTGGACAGGACATAGTCTGACTTCAGTTGGTCTTTGAGTTCCAACATCCCTGGCTTCATTTAGACCCCACACTGGCTGAGGCTTGATTTCTCAATGTAAAAATATGACTAAGACACTCCTGTCTATACATTGTGCTATAAGTAGATATGTGGGATCAACCGTGTGAAAAGGGGATATCCGTTTCCTTGTTTTCACTAAGTGGTGTTCCAAAGGACATTTCCTCTTTAATAAGAAAAGTTGTCCAGACCCTCACTTCCAAGTTCTCAATTTGGTTGACTCTAATTATGTCTGTAATGCATAGAAAGGATGTTTGGCTCTTTAGTTTCTAGGTCTTTCCATCTTTATCATTTAACTGCATGAATGTCTTAGGCAATTACTTTGTCTTGAAGGATGTAGAATTCATCTTTGGCATGAGGTTTGAATTATCTTCTCTGTCATCAGTTGAAGGAATGGCGAGGTAAAATGCCTAAAATGACAATTGAGCTCAACAGACTCTTTTTGGATATCAACTTTTTATGTGCCGGGCACCAGACAAGATGAAAAAGACACCGACTATAGTCTTAATGGAGAGGCAGGAAATTTCACAATAACTGGCTAAAAAGCATGATATACAAGGGACACTTGGAACAAGAGCAGAGCCTCTGCAGGTTTCAAGGACTTTCTAGTCTTTGGGTACATATTCACACTTCTTATGGTGTCTAGATGGCATCCCCACATAGTAAGATTTCAATACATATTGAACATTTTTTTTTTTAATTTGGGTACCTTTTACCGAAGCTGGTAATTACTACATATACTCTTTGAATTCGCAAAACTAGATTCTGTGTCTTAAGAGAATGGTTTGAAATGTCTATGGGCGCCTGGTTGGCTCAGTTGGTTTAAGTGTCGGACTCTTGGTTTTGGTCATGATCTCGGGTCATGAGGTTGAGCCCCATGTCAGGCTCTGCACTCAGCATGGAGTCTGCTTGAGTTTCTCTCCCTCTGCCCCCCCGCCCCGGTCCCCACTCGTGCACTTGCATGCTCTCGCTCTCTCTCTCAAATAAATAAAATCTTTTTAAAAAAAAAAAAAATGTCTTAGAATATTTTCAGCTTTCTTTTTAGAAAGGTAATTTTAGAGATAAAGTATGTTATATTCTATCATGCACTCTATTGCCTCCATCAGTCCTAAAGTAGAAATTGAATGATGGAAATTATACAGTTATTTTAAGAGTTTGTATTTTTAGAATTACTAGAGTTATATTTCAGTAAGTTTACCAGTATAAAGACAATACTTCTTTCCTACTAACTGCCTTTCTTCAATTCAAGTCATCATAATTCTCTCCACCATGAGCTCTGGCCTGCACCTTGAAAAAAACAGAGATATAAACTATGTTCTTTGACCGTAAGGAGTTTACATTTTAACAGTGCTTATAAAGTACAGAGTTATGTGATTTACACAGGCATAAGAGATAACATTATAGAAACATACCTAATCAAACATGTAAGTGGAAGGTTATGGGATTTACGTATAATTGGCTACATAAGTTGAGAAAGCTTTCCTGAAAAAGGTAGAGTTTGGATTGAGCCCTGAAATTCCAGTAGTAATTGATGTGAAAGAGATAAAAGGAAGGTGACTTGCATAAAACCCAAACAGGAAAGCAAATAAGCATGGTACTACAGGGTCAGAAGGACAGGTTGGAATTTAAGTGTTCTTTGGCAAGTACCTCTTAATTAAAAGACAAAACTTCCAAGCCAGGAATTCAGTTACCTTCAAAATATGGATCTCTCCTGCCTTTCCTGTTTCATTCCTGCAGTTCCTTAATAGTCAACTAAGCCAGTATTAGACTTCCCAATCTCTATGTGGTTTACTCACTTTCCCCTTCTCTTGGAATGACAGACTAATTTCTACTTTCCATCTCACTTCTATCAAACTATAATAATTTATCTGTATTAGCATTGACATGAAGGGTTCTTATTCTCCTCTGAGCTCAGTTATCATTTGTTGCCTGTGTATTAATTTTTATTTTTGCAAACATTACATTGATATTTTAATTTCTTCTTCAAAACCATACCAGATTGGAATTGTAAACATATCTAGCAGGTGAACTTCTTTAAAAAAAAAAAAAGAGAGAGATTTTATTTATGTATTTATTTTAGCAAGAGAGAGGGGAAGGGAGAGGGAGGGGGAAGAATCTCAAGCAGATTGCTCGATGAGCACAGCGCCTGAAGCAAGGCTTGATTTCATGACCCTGAGATCATAACCTGAGCTGAAACCAAGAGTCAGAGGATTAACTGACTGAGCAACCCAGACACCCCTAGGCAGGTGAACTTCAAAAAGAAGTTCATACCCAATATTTGGCCATATATTCTTATACATTCTAAGCATTCAATCAATAGTCATGATAATCAATTTAGTAGCAGAGAAAGGGACATATGGAAGGCAAACATTCTTTTCAGCATCTCTGAAATCTTATCATAAAATTTATCTTCCAACACTGTTTCAAGTCCCACACTGGTTTCTCATCCTGATTCTACCATTATCTCACTGTGGGACCTCCACCATTCACAAAGCTCTTGGGTCTTCAGAGTCTTCATTTGCAAATAGTTAATAAGAGTTACCTTACTGAGTTTTTCTGAAGGAAGAAGGCTTGAAAAAAAGATATAAATACTGACCCATTGTTTCCAAAGCCAACACTGTGGGCAAAAGAGTACATTTTCTTTGATGTAAATACAAGCAGACAAGGGAGCTGAGAAAATGGACCTCAGTAAGGAAGGGAGCAGTGACAAGAAGACAATCTTATCATATGAAACATTTAAGTGGCTGCAATATTGTTCCTCTTGGCAGCTGGGTCCTGATGCAACTGAGTAATGCTGAAGGCTACTTAACTTAAAATAATTCATCCTCCAGAGTGGATGTGATCTACCAGAGCAGACTTCACTTTTCAGTTTTTTATGAACTGAATTTGGACATGACCCATCCCCTAGAACTCTAATCCCTTCTCATTATTATAAGGCTTTTGTGATCATATTCTTAGAGACCTAGTGTGAGAATCCCCACAGCTGTGGAAATGGATGAGTGGCTGGCCCTAGAGATAACTAAGTTCAACCAAGGAAATGAAGTTTGCAGCCCACGACGTAGAGTCAGAACTTTTTCGCTATGCCTGTGGCTGACTGTGGACACCAGTGTCCCATGCCAAGACAGCATTTAAATACCAAGGGATGAGATACATCACTGCACAGGCATGATGCCTGGCACCCACGCTATCTCCAGATGGCTTGATATGCAGAAATAGCCTTTGGGATCAAACTCAATGTGGTGAAGTCCAAACTCGTGATCTGTCCCTCAGGGCTTCTCTGTAGTACAAGTCCCCTCTGCTGCTTAGAGGCACAGCTCACAGTCTGTTAGGGTGCAGTTGAATATCATAAATCATCCTCCTCACCAACAGTACAAACACTTATTGAGGTTCTACCATCTGTAGCGCACTAAGCATTTAGAATATAGAGGAGTATGGCATAATCATTGCCCGCAACTGCTTCCAGTCTAATACGGGACAAAGGCATATACAAGAAAACGTAAACATCTATATGAATTTGCATAATAATGCCATATCGTTGATGTATGGTGAAGGTGAAGTAGAATTTTCAAAGCAGGGAGCTACATCTTGAATTCTACAGGAAACACCCAAAAGACAAACTTCATAGATGTTAATACCAGAAGTTATTTTCTAGAGCAGTGCTGTCTAAGAAAACTTTCTGTGATGATGAAAATGCTCTGTTCTGCACTGTCCAATATGATAACCATTAGCCTCATATGGCTATGAGCACATGTAATGACTAGTATGACTGGGAAACTGAATTTTAAGTTTTAGTGTTAATTTAATTTTAATAGCCACATAAGGCTAGTGACTTTCCTATTATCCAATGCATTTCTTGAATATCTAGCAGTTATCTAGCACATGGAAATGTGGACACAGAGATGTTGAATTAGCTATATTCAAGGAAGGGGTAAATTATTTAGAAGCTGTCCTAATTCCTACTCCAGGAAGATCTTGACCATGACCTTATATTGACTCTTACCAGGAAGAAAAGCACCATTCTCCCTACGTGGGTTAGGCACAGTTGCTCTCAAATGAACATTGTGTTGTCTCTATAAGAAACTGAGGGTCACTAGACTGTACATTCCACGAGGGGAGGGACTTCATCTCTCTTCTTCACTCCCATATCTCCAGCATTTAGAAGAGTACATGGCACCTGATTAGTGAACAGTAAATATATAAATGAATAAGTAAGTAGATGAATGGACAAAATGTTCTATGTTTTATTCTAAATATCTTGAACCAGTAAATGGAGCTAACATTTGTGGTAAACATTGTGTTATCTGGATGAGAACTGCTGCTCACCTGCAGGATGGGCACGAATCAGGCTGCTTCTAGCATGGGCCTGGCACATTTCAAGTGCTCAGTCAATATTTATTGAACAAACTTGCTATGTTTGTTTCTGTAATTGCTTCTCCCAGTTAACCACTTGTAACAGGAATTTTGTCCACTTATTTTTTTTCTTATCCCGTGGAATGCCTATTACAGGAACTTAACACCTCCAAGGTTCTCTAAACTTTAATTGAATTATATGGGCAGGCAAAGGCATGTTTGAGCAGTCACTGCTCTTTCAGAGGTAACAAGGTGGAAGGGACTGGACATTGTTTACCTGTTTTCATAGCTTCATTTCTTATGGAGGTTTAGCAGCAGTCGTTTTTCAAGATAAAGAACATAAATGTCTACCCTGCACAATGAGAATTTGGGGGGTAAGTGATGTGAAGTCCCTATTTCTATTTTTGTAAATTGTGAAGTGCCCTTTCTGCCTCACCTGTCCTTTTGTCTTTCTATCACTTCTCTGTTAGTTTAATAACTTCTCACATACATCTTTTATATAAATAAGTCAAAATGTATTTCTGCAAAAACCAGGAAAAAGAAAAGAAAAGCTTTCTGCAATCCTGGTGCTTGTGATATGAACACACATTGATACACTTGATCTCTCCCAGTGGAACGGGCATGGGAATTAACCCACACACTGGCACATGAACTTCTTGTTCCTGCCAAACGTGTCAGCTGAGATGGGTTTGCTAATTTATTTATGGGGACATATGTCAATGTCACTCTGAGAAAATGGTTCCAGGACACACGAAAAAACTGACTGCTGTCAGGACTGACCTTATGTGTAGGTGGAATAGCCACCTGCTCACTCACTTCTTGGGAGATTAGGGGATCCAGAGAGCACTGCCTCATCTCAGTCCTTGCTCAAAGAGTGTTTCTAAGTGAGCTTCCCGTGGCTTCCACGTGAGTAAATCAGTTCCCCTAGGAAAGAAGTGTGCCCTACTCTACTCCTGTAGTTATTCTCCACTAAGTGTAATCAGAGAGCAGGTTTTGACAGGGATTGGAAGCAGGTACGAGAATAAAGAGGTGATACTTAACACCAGGTCATAGGTGGAAGGGAGGGGTATAAAATAATGAGTTGAAGGCCATAAAACTTCGTTGTCTCTAGAGATTTCTGAGACGTAACAATGAAGTGTGAGCATTGTAAAAGGTGCATCTATTCACATCTTAATTCCAAGTCTCAGATGCATCATCCGATATAAAGTTAGTCATTTTGCGGCACTAACCACAGTAAAACAATTTCCACATCTCTGTTTTATGTTCCATAAGGGGCATAGTTTTCCTGCGGGTATGTGAGATCCTTCTAACTTTCTTTAACACCTAGGATCCAAAGCCGCTCACACTCAGCAGGCAACAAAAGAGGTACCTGTCCTAGAATCTTTGTTTGCCTTCATGTCTCCTGTTCAATAGAACCATTGTTGCTGCCTCTGTGATCACGGAGTCTCTGGACCCTGACTGTTTGGGCTTTTGATGTCTACCTGCCTAGCTGACTTCCCTGGAAAGTGGCCTTTGACCTGCCAACTTCCTGTACCTTCCAGCCCCCACTTGTGTGACCAAGCCCCCAGCCCTGTCTCCTCCTGGTCTGCCTGAAACTGTCGCTGTCCTCTCCTCAGCATGGCACCCAGGGTCCTGCCTGAAACAACAAAAGGACATCAAAGCTTTACTACAAGGCTGAGACACTGTTAGGATTGCTATCTTTCTTGATAGTCTGGTGGCAGTGGTCCTTGTGGGAAAGGAGGTAGAAAGGACATTAGAAATAGTGGCAGAAAGGCAGAATCTAGTCTCTGCTATTGTCAGCTGCATGACCTTGGGTGATAGACTTAAACTCTTTGAGCTTCAGTTTCCCCATCTATAATTGGATGATACTAATATCCACCTTGATGGCTCTTGGGAGAATTAAGTGTTTGAAAGTGTCCAGGACAAGTCTTGGCACATAGTAGGTAATCAATATGAAGGGGATTCTTTTCTTCCTTCCTTAAAATAACTGAGCATGAGCCCAAGATGAAAGGTGAGATTAGCTCATATCAATTTACTCCTTTGTGCTAGGACCTCCACTTTTTACACCTCAATTCTATAGGCATTGCCCTTCTGTGTTGGAGGTTCCCCTTACACAGTTTGGTGAGAGGATCTGTGAAGATCTTTGATGCCTGAACACCCAAACGTTGGAGTCCCAGAATCCTTCCCCCTGAATTCAGGAGTCTCAATAGACGCATTCATTAGTTCACAACCACAATGCAGCGTCAGAGAAGAGAGATGTGACTGAAGGGAGACAAAGCAGTCAGGAGAAAAACAAGATATGGGGAAATATATGTTAAAGGCTATGAAGATTAGGAGAAATGTGGGGGAAAGAAATATTAAAAGCCAGGGATTAGTGGAAGGAGAAAGAAAGAAAGAAAGGAAAGAAAGAAAGAAAGAAAGAAAGAAAGAAAGAAAGAAAGAAAGAAAGAAAGAGAGAAAGAAAGAGAGAAAGAAAGAAAGAATACATTAGGAAGGAAAGGAAAATGGGAAGAATGTGGAAAACTCAGAGAAGATAGAAGTTCCTAACATGATTAGGGAGGTTACCAGATACTGGTAATTTAGCTTCAAGGTCTCTCCTTATAATAATTTTTATAATGGAAATGACAATGAAAATAAGAATCTAAAATAAAAAGTGAATCAATTCTCACTTCTTTCAAGAACCTATTTTTTTATCTTTATATTCACAGTCATTTTGTCTTTGCTGAACTTTTTTAAGGCTTACCTTTCACCTTCCAAGGCAACACCAGAGTCTAGCCTTGTGTTGCATTAGGTTTCAAATGCCTTGTCCAGTCTCCTTGTGTATCTAAGCCCAAAGATCACATGTTTGTTGTACCCTGCTGTGCATATAGTTAGTTAGTGGTTAACAAACCAAGCAGAGTGTTAGCTCTTCACTCAAGCATCCATGTATCCTCTGGGATAGTTAATGAGTGATACCAGCAACTTTTCAAAAAGGCTAGTCTGCATATGGTAGCTTTGGTGTGATGCACGCAGCTTTCTCTGGACCTAGGTAAGTGAACACAGTGAGAAGGAGAATCAGTGTAAATAGGATGAAGACTGTCTTGCCTGTCATCTAAGAATGGTTTCAAAGGAGACTAGCTTCAGTACTCCAGATGCTTCTCTTATAACCATCACAACTGAGTTCATGTCTCTGAAGATGTGTTTGTTGTTGTTGTTTGTTTGTTTTTAATTTTATTCAGAAGCTTCTTTTCTTGGGAAGATGCTCATACAACCAGAAAAACCATGACTAGTGTTCCTTACCAGTAAAGTAGTCAGTAGTTTAAAAAGCCTACTTCCCCATCTGCCATCTTGAAATTCTGATGCATTCCCTTTTAAGGAAACTCTCATGGCAAAGGGAACACAGTAACTTATAGTATTAGGACAGGAATTTGAATTTGACTGTCTTTGATTTCCATGCCTCTTTCAAAGAATCAAATGGCAAGAATGGAATGAGCAGTGGATTAAAAGCCCTATCAATGTGAATTTAGATAAATTAGGTAACCTTGCCAAGCTTCAGTTTTCTCATCAGCAAGATGGCAAGCATTGTGTGAGCTAACAAATTTAAAAATCACAGAACACAGCACCAAGTTCAGGATAAAAGCTCTGTGAATGTTCATTTGTATATTCTGGATTGTTCTCGTAGGTGTTGTTAAATGTGGCGTTGTTGGGGCTGACTTGTTATCTGTTTAGTCCAAGTTTCTCAAAAAACAATCAGCATCTGAGTTTGACAGTGTTGGTGGTGATGGTGGAGGTGAGGGAGACAAAAACATCGAAGCACATCAAGTAAATTCTCCAGTGAAGCAGAATTTGTGTATCTTTTCATCTGGAAAAGAAGCAAGACTTTATTTTTTAAAAGATTTTATTTATTTGAGAGAGAGAGAGTATGAGCCAGGGTAGGGGCAGAGATACAGATTCCCCACTGAGCAGGGAGCCCGAGGTGGGACTCAGTCCCAGGACTCTGGGATCATGACATGAGCCGAAGGCAGATGCTTAACCGACTGAGCCACCAAGGTTCCCAGAAGCAAGACTTTAAATAAATATTAGAGATAGAAAGTCTTCCACTTTATTCATAAATGACTATATTATTAACTCAGTATTCCCCTATAGCCCTTCATTTTATTATAACCTTTCCCAATTATTATGTGATATAATAAAAGCAAACTAGACTTGATTCAGGAGGTCTGGATTTTAATCCCATCTCCGACATTTAGTAGTGAGTTGAACTTCATCTGTTAACTTAACAACCAGGTCTGTTGTCTAAGTCTCTGATTCCCCATGTATAATATGTGGGCCCTCTGCTAAAGGATCATGGTTAAAGACAGATGAGGTAGACCTATCTGGATACCTGTGTGTAGCCACCAGTACATGATTGTCGGAAACCAATAGTGATCTCTATGAGTAAAGGAAGGCAAATGGGATTCTTTCCATTTTCAGATGACAAAAATAAGAATCAGTGAGGTTAAGTCTCACAAATTAATGGCAGAAGCATGACTGCCACTCAGGATGCCTGATGCCTAATTTAGAGCTGTCACCTCTTAATAGCATACAGTACAGTTATTCATTGTTTTGTGAGTAGGCATATTGGAACTGTGGAGGTCCAGTGACTAAAAAATGGGGCAATCCCCATCCTGGATTATTAAATGCACCCATTCATTCTCAACTTAATCTTTTATCCCCACCATTGCATAAGCCCCAGAGAGCACAGAAGAGTCATCTCCAATCCCACACCTATCCTAGGAATGACCTCCAGTTGCCTGCTGAATTTGCTAGACCCCTGGTTTTACACCAGTTATATCCAGTTTTATACCATCCCTGACTACAGCTTCATTTCCTATTTCCATATTTTCATAGAAAACAAAATGTATCTGTCCCATCACATTTTATACCTCTGAGATAATAAAATTACAGTAATTACTATTAGCCAGGTGTCTATCATAACATTGTCATTGGGTGAGCATACCCATCAAAACTTATCGAATGAGTTACAGCAGTTAAAAAAAAATTTGGAGGCAATACTAGAGCACCCTTTAAGTAATGCTGACTCATCACTTCTCTTCATGGCACAGAGGACAATATTGTTTGCAAATTATCCTAGTAGAGAAGTATTGAGAAAAGTCAGACTGAGAATAACACCAAAAGCCTCCAAAACCAGTGTATGTTACCTATGCTTTCTTTTCTATGTATATACAACAGAGATTTTCATAAAAATCTATGTTTAAATAAGTCTGAAAGAATTTTTTTCAGTGAAAATAAACTGAAAATAAGAAAACAGTGTAGCAAAGTATAATTGGCAATTTTTGTTTCTTTTTCATTCATAAAATATTTGTTTCTCTTACATCTTACAATAGATGTCTTCTAACACGACATGATGTTTGGTGTCTTTTTTTTTTTAATGTTTTTTTATTATATTATGTTAGTCACCATACAGCACATCCCTGGTTTCCGATGTAAAGTTCGATGATTCGTTAGTTGCATATAACACCCAGTGCACCATGCAATACGTGCCCTCCTTACTACCCATCACCAGTCTATCCCATTCCCCCGCCCTCCTCCCCTCTGAGGCCCACTAGCAATTCATTCAGACTTCCTCTTCCAGCAGCTGCCTTGAGCACACTGTCAAGGGTTGATTCTGCCTACAAATATGATGGCAGTGCCCTTTTTAACTTGGGGTGAGAGAGCCACTTTCCACTACTTTTCCTCACACATATCTAGTTAGATCAGCCCTCTGTCCCAGGATAGGGTCATTTGTATAGAGTATATGCAAAATTGATTTTGTAATTGCTTCTTCAAATACATTAGATTTATGTTACATTGTTGCTATAAAGAAGAAAAAGTGTAGACAGGATTATTCTAGAGCCAGGTTTCTTGGATTTCTCATCTATAAAAATAAGTTTTAGAATGTTTTGATTTGTGGACGTGCTCAAAAGATTATGTAGAATAATTCACATGAATATACTTATTAAAAATTTAAAAGTTGTACATTCAAAACTTACTCTTCAGTCTTACTATTTTGCTTTCTTATTTGTGTCTGAAGATATTTTCACTAAAAGTTCTAACACCAAAATAAGACTAGTAGACTTTAAAATCAGTTAAATCAAATAAAAACTTGGTGAAAACAGTAGGCCAAGGTGCCTTTGCGAAACTGGAAAGTTACGAGGAAAGGATAATGAGATTATATGGAGAACACAACCCCTCACCCCAGCCCCCCTTAGCTTCCATGTTTGAGTGACCACAATCTCATATAGATGGCATCCAACTCTATTTTAACTTGCAAGGACTAAGGGGAAAGGAAACTCAAAACCTTAGTCATGGACTGCCAAGATTCTGAAATATTATTAGACCTTGGATCATGAATCTGAAGGCAAAAATGAATCAATCAGTTCAATCTTTATGTGCAAATCACTCTGCTAAAACCAACAAAAAATATCTTGATCTTTATATATCAAGACAAATGATTGAGAGGTAATATGATTGGAAGTAGACATAATAAAAACAATGCCTTATGTTTATGTAGCTCCCTAAAATTTACAAAGGAATTTTACACACAGTCTTATTTTGTCCTCACAATAGTTTGTGGAGGAGACATTATTCCCATGATGGATGAGAGAGGTTAATCATTTCTTCAAAGTCACACAGACTAGTTAGGCGGCAGAAGATAGGGACTATGGATAATCCACTGGTGCATCTCCAATACCTAGCTATTAGTGTGATATGTATTTTATGTGACAAAGGAGTATTTCAAAGAGATGAGGTAGTGTAATTCTTTTTTTTCTTAGATTTATTTATTTATTTTGAGAGAGAGAGAGTGCATGAGAGTGTGTACATGTGCACGACTTGGGGGAGGGTTAGAGAGGGAGGGAGAGAATCCCAAGCAGACTCCACTGAGCTCAGGGCCCCACTGGGGGCTCCATCCCATGACCCATGAGATCATGAGCCAAGCAGAAACCAAGAGTGGGATGTCTAGACAACTGCACACCCAGGTGCCCAGAGGTAGTGTAGTTCTGATAAGTAAAATAACTCACTAGGCTACTTGGTTAGGGAATGCTTCCTAGAAGCCATAAACCTTACTTAGGGACAAGGAGGGTAGGAAAAATTCCATGTGGCATATAGTGGCATATAGATATTCCATATCCATAGTGGCATACAGATATTCTAGGTGGGAGGAATTAAGAAAAAAAGCAAAAAAAAAAAAAAAAAGGCAGGAAATTATGTAGAATATCCCAGAGGATTCATGTATTGGCTCCATGGCTTGACCTCCATTGATCAAATGCATACATGACCTTTGACTTTTATCATTTCAGAATGAATCCTATGACTTGACCAGGAAGCAGGTGGTTCAACCATCTGAGTCACAGGGGGCCAGGATGAATTGGTGACGTTGCCAGTAGGGACACATCGTTGGATGCAGTGGTATAGCTGTAGTCCTCATGGGTAGAAGTGAAATTAATAAGCAGGATGTTGAAACTACTTAGTCTGTAGAAAAAAGAAATAATGAAACTGGGGACCCTGAACATGCCAAACTAGTGCAGGGCTGTGGGGCTTGGCACCTGCCTGCCCCTGCTGTACATATGTAGCCATCAGCTTCCACAGCTAATAAGCAAGCAGAGGGAATGACAGGCTTTACCTAATGAAAATGGCAGCTATCAGTCTGTGACTCAAAAGGTCTGGCTCTAATTCCTCTTACAGTTGATGATTTGATCCTTGTCGAATTAGTGGGGTTGTAACAAGGAGGCTGTATGTGAAAGCTGCCAAGTGTTCCTTTTAAATCCTTTCCAACTTCTTCTCATGCTTTTCACATTAAATTGTGGCTACTTGTAATAGTTTGTGTTTTTTACTTTATCTCCCAGGAAATCGTTATTCTTTACTGAATACCTATTACTAATAGTAGCATCAATTTACAATTAGAAAATTTCTAAAATGTCTAATTGGGTCTGTATTTAACTCAAGAATGTAATGATTTTTTCCAATGATCTCATTTACCTTTAAATTTTGTTCATCATCTAGATGCAAAATCATAATATGTACTCATCATTTATGGTCTCATTGTACACCATGTGGCTTCTAGATCTGACCTGTTGGGTACTGAAATAAATTTAGCCTCAGATGGTTGCTCTTCATGACAGACTCCCTTCCACAACATACAGTGCTTGGAGAGCAAGAATGAACAGCCACTTAACTAATATGACTTAGATGGGACAGCACGGAGTTGCAGTGATAAATTACTTGTGTGCTCTGAAAGGTACCAACTACACTGGCCACACCTCAGACCCCTCCTTCTCACTGTCAGAACCTCTCCCATCTTCCCATCTCTAGTTCTGACCATTGGAAATGGATATTTTTAACAGTTAATATATACTTTTCAATATTTTAGCAGATTCCTCAAGATGTTCAACAGAGGAAGATAGAACAGGAATGTTCATCTTATTTTAGAGATGCAATGTTTGAAAAGACATTTGGAGACCAGATACCTCTACCTGGCTCTGAGTCCAGTCCTCTTTAAATCACTAATGTTCTCTCTATGATTCTTTTCTGTAATTCTATGACTTAAAATCTGATCAGAGGAAGCTATAAAGGAAAGGAACATCAGAGATCATATATAAAAATAACTGGGGTCACAGCAGTTTCCCAAAAAGCCAACAGCTAGTAAATCAGGGGGAAAAGCACCATAGCTCAGGACTTTTGAATTTAAGTGCAACGAGGTGGTCTTTTCTATTCACTATAATGCCTGATCAGAAACAGGTAAGAAAACAGGGTAGCCTTAAGCCACACTCCATGCGGACTTTTGAGAGTAACCTAGCAGTAGTCGGATGACCAGCAGTGGAACGTTCAGCTTGTCCGCTCTGGATTCTTGAATAACAGCTTCTGCTTGAAACAAACAGCACAAACATGAAGTGCTTACAAAGAAATCAAATCAAATCAAATCAAATCAAATCAAATCAAATCAAAGCAGCATTTGACTCCTTAAGGAAATGTTTGAGACAGCAGCCAGCATGGCTGTCATGTAGGGATGTGTGGCGTGCAGGCAGCCATCCATGCAGGCCACTGGCTACCAACAGCTGAATCTAGGAGTAGTATTTGAATCTACCCTGAGGGGGGCCAGAGCCCACAGACAGCTGGGCCATCTGTTCCGATAATACCACATTACTCTCTACACTCAGTAATGAAGGCTCCTGAGTAATCTTTCATCAGAATGACTTCACAGCATTAAAAATGTATTTCAATACATAGCTTGTTTAAATATTTAACCCTCTTCGGCTTTGAGAGATTGATTCAGAGCTGCAGTGTTTATATGGGCAGGAAACATTGATTTTCATATGCATGCATGCATTAATTCAGGAAGACTTGGGCACACACCAAAGGTTTTGATAAATGGATCTTTAAATCTCGGACTTTAATGGAGAATATTGGTTTGCCGCCCAGATCCCATCCCTCTGCCAGTATTTAAATATTTTCAATTCTCATTTCCCAATGGCAAGGGGGGAGAATGAGTAGATGAACAGATTTTAGAGAATTATTTGGGGTAAACTTTGTTTACACAACACACACACATGCACACTCATGGACATATTATTCATTTTGCTGGCCTGCAGTGGGAGCTATTTGTGCACAGGGCTGTCCAACTTTTATGAGATCTGTCGGCAGCTCACCTTTTGCTGATATCTTGTCAATAAATCTGAAGACTGCAGTGTATATTCAACACATGCAGAGCCCAGGGACAGAAAACCCTCTTATGAATTTTTTTCTGAGGTGACATCATTTAAGCTTATTCCAGTGCCCAGACTTACCGTATTTATTCTACCTTCCCTCCTTACTTTATTGAGCCTCCCATGCTTGGAGTTGTGGTTAACTCTGACCATCTTTGCAGACTTAACCATTTTGCTGGGTTTGAAAGACCAGCCTTGATGTTTAGGAAAGACAATAAGACCTGTAAGATTTCCTTCCCTTTCACCTCCTTGGTACTGGACAAATAATTATTACTAATGTCATACACGCAATCCCTTCACCTGTATAGACTGTTGCCCCATATTACCATCTTCATCTTCCCTCCAGATATTAGCAACAGCCCCATGAGATGTTTAACTAGCATTATCACCAGTGAGTAAGTGAAAACACAAGCCTCAGAGAGTTTAAACAACTTTTCCAAGTGCAACGAGCTAGTGAATCGGTAAGCTAGAGCTATGATTTGGCTTTTTAAATTGTCCACCGTGTGGGTGGAGACAGTTCCGTCTTTCAAGATACATATCTGTGGATTAATTAACATTCTTTAACTAAGGTCTATTGGTCGCATATTAAATACCAGGCAATGTTTTGGCACTAGGAATACAGTGGTAAATAGGATAGAGTCTCGCTTTGAAGGAAACTGGAGAGAGACAAAAGGCTTTGGAGCAGAGAATTAGAAAGTGTTTGTATGAGCAGTGTGTTAAAGATACAATGGATATAAGGGAGACACTCTGCAGAGATGATCAAAACAATGAGTTAAGTGTTAACAAATCCCAAGTGCAGACTTTCTCCACTTATTCAGCGAGAGGAATCAAGTCCTGATGACCTAAAGTATCCAATGAATGTGCTAAATTAACTTGTCTCCCATGCACCTAAAATGGTGCTACTTACATACCATTCTTGGAAGAAATGAGAAAATGGTTGCCCATCATTTTCTTTTTTGGTTGACTCTAGAAGATAATTAGTGAACTTGATCATGAAAAGCTTTCTAAAAGAAAGAGAGAGAGAAGAACTGAGTTCTTTACATTTATCTACATAATGTATACACATAGTTTAAAAGACCAAACAGTTATTAATGGCGGTCTCATGCCCCAGGACACCCCCTCTACGACCACTCTATGTCTTCTGGCAATCACCCCCATTTCTCTAA